>NW_025778336.1:0-49505 GCF_021130785.1 Homalodisca vitripennis
AAACAATGTGGTCCTACAAAAAAGGATCAGTTAGTGACATATTTACCTTCTTATTCTTTCCATGTTTAGCCAAAAATATAAAAAAATAAAAAACGTGATTATGTTGAAAATTTTAGCTCCAAAAATTAAAGCTAAATTTTAACCTTCTTCTTCTGGGCTCGATATTGGCCGACACCGTTAGGCCCTAGCTTTAAAAAAATAATGTAAAGATGTTATCTTTTGTAACTATAGCTATTCATAGGAATCTAAAAAAAAGGTTCAGTGAGTAGGCTTTTCTTATCGTTTATCTTTCCGTAAGCCTGATAAATGCTCTAAATGACAAATTCTTCGTCGTTACTTTTAGGTGTTTTAAATTTTTCAACTATAATTAGTGCGCTTCATGCTGGTTCCAGCTTGACCTTGTATTACTACGTTAACGAGTGACTAAAACCCCCCCTCCACGTCGGGGATTGGATGAGCGTTAGTGAAGTTTCAATAGTAGATAGGGACAGAGTGTTTTTTATTATGTTCACAGACACAACACCCTCTAAAATAGGCCCACGTGTGTCATTAACCCCTTGTAACATTAACCCCCCCCCCCGGAATTTATTCATATAACCAGAAAATATCCTGACTAACTTAAACCCCCTGATGTCTTAACCCCCTTTAACATTAATCTCCCCCTCCGGGAATTTCCTGGCATGACAAGATAAACATCTGAGCAAATTAAACCCCTAAACAACTTAAAAATAATGACTCAGGGTTGGGGTTTTGTTATATTTACACTAAACAATTCACAATAGCCCACCAGTGCAGTCCTTTCTCCACAGCTCCGTACTGGCTAAACCAGACGTCGTAGCTAAAATCCGAGGCCAGAATCGAAAGATAAAAATAAATTTCCGACAAGAAAGGTCCAGTCACTTTTTCTCGTATCTCTAACGGTTAAGCCACAAAAGGCCTTTGAAGTCAAAACTTTAAATAATTCTGGAAAATTCGATAAAATGGGTCAACTTTTAACTCCCTAATCCCTAGTCTTAAGCTCGGACATAACCTTTCCCCGAATACCGCTTATCCCCGAATTTAAGGCACTTACTTTGGGGGCCTGGGGGCGTAGCCCCCAGCGAGCCGAAGGCGAGTCCCATATATAATACAGCCGCATATGTAACTGACTGACTGACTCACTGATAGGGTATACAAATTCTAACCCACTTCTAGAAGTGCTGGAAAACACCGAATTTTGCACACACCTAGCTGGAGTCTTCAAACCACCGGGAAAAGTCTGAAAACCGGAATTTTTTAATTTTGAACCCCTCAAAAAAATTCGCGAAGTGACCCCTTTTTGCCCTTGCAGGCTTTTCTTTAAAACCCGATAGCGGGCGAACCGTTGGAGCTAGCTTCGATCTGACGAAAAATTCATGGTCAGGAATGAAGTTGAACTACAAAAAAGGTCCAGTGACTTTTTGCTATATCTCCATCGGTTTGGCCGCAAAACGAGATTGGATTAAAATATTTAGAAATTTTCGCCCAAAAATTTACCTTTCGGGCTCGATAGCGGCTAAACGGTTGGTCGTAGCTCAAAACAAATTTTCAATGGGATTTAGGAAATGGCGTGATCTACAAAAAAGGTCCAATGACATTTTACCCTACCCTCAATGGTTTGGCCGCATAAACGCGTTTTAAAGTATTGATTTTCTAAGTTTTACGTAAGATATTGTTTTCTGGGCTCCATTGCAGACAAAAAATTAGTTTTAGGCCAGATAAAAAATTTGATTTTGATACTAAATAATGCGATCTACAAAAAAGGTTCAGTCACTTTTTTACTCCATCTGTCATGGTTTGGCCGTAAAACGTGATTATGTTGAAAAATTCACTGAAAAACTTTCATTCTGGGCTCGATATTGGGCCGAACCGTTGCCCTTAGCTTAAATGTAAAATTGTTTCTAACTAGCTATTGATAGGATCTAAAAAAAAGGTTCAGCAGCTTTCTATCGTTTATCTTTCCGTAAGCCTGATAAATGCTCTAAATGGCAAATTCTTCGTCGTAACTTTTAGGTGTTTTAAATTTTGCAACTATAATAAGTGCGATTCATGCTGGTTCCAGATTGACCTTGTATTACTACGTTTAACGAGTGACTAAAACCCCACTCCACGTCGGGAGTTGGCTGAGCGTTAGTGAAGCTTCAATAGTAGATAGGGACAGAGTGTTTTTTTATTATGTTCAAAGACACAACAACCCTCTAAAATAGGCCCACGTGTCTGTGTCATTAACCCCCTTGTAAACATTAACCCCCCCCCGGGAATTTATTCATATGACCAGAAAATATCCTGACTAAATTAAACCCCCTGATGTCTTAACCCCCTTTAACATTAATCTCACCCCCCTCCCGGGAAATTTCCTGGCATGGACAAGTTAAACCTTCTGAGCAAATTAAACCCCCTAAACAACTTAAAAATAATGACTCAGGGTTGGGTTTTTTGTTATATTTACACTAAACAATTCACAATAGCCCACCACCAGTGCAGTCCTTTCTCCACAGCTCCGTACTGGCTAAACCAGACGTCGTAGCTAAAATCGGACACCAGAATCGAAAGATAAAATCAAATTTCCGACAAGAAAGGTCCGGTCACTTTTTCTTGTATCTCTAACGGTTAACCCGTGAAATGCCATTAAAGTCAAAAGTTTGATTAAAACTGAAAAAATTCAATAAAATAGGTCCAATTTAATTCCGAATTCCGAATTTTAACAATAACTAAATCTCTTAACCCCCCTGGGAAGTTCCTGGTATGACCAGATAACCCCCTGATGTCTTATCCCCCGGTAACGTTAACCCCCCCCCCCCCCAGGGAATTTCCTAGCATGATCTCATGTGCGAATTTTAACAACCAACAAATCTCTCTTATCCCCAAATTTGCAAGCGTACATCACATTTACCAAACACCGATTCCTTTAACCACCCCCGGGAATTTCCTGGAATGACCAGATAACCTCCTGAGTAAATTTAAACCTCCTGGTAACATTAAACCTCCCTAGGGAATTTCCCGGTATGCCTCACGTCGGAGTTTTTAAAAAACCACCAAATTTCTCTTTTCCCCCGAATTTGCAAGCGTACACCATGGGGGCCTGGGGGCGTAGCCCCCAGCGAGCCGAAGGCGAGTCCCATATAATATACAGCCGCATGTGTAACTGACTGACTCACTCACTGACTGACAGATATATACAAATTCTAACATAGTTCTAGAAGTGCTGGAAACTTGAAATTTGGCACGCAGGTACCTTTCACAATATGATCGGAGGAAAAGTCTGAAAACCGGACTTTTTTACTTTTAAACCCCTCAAAAAAAATTCGAGAAAATTCATGCATTTTTCACCCCTGCAGGCCTTTTTTGTAAGCCCGATAGCGGGCGAACCGTTGGAGCTAGCTCGGATCTGACGAAAAATTCATAATCAGGAAATGAAATGAACTACAAAAAAGGTCCAGTGAATTTTTGCTCTATCTTCCATGGTTAAGCGACAAAACGCTCGAACATTTGACATTCCAGAGATTTTTCCGCTTAAAATAGAAGTTTCGAGCCCGATAGCGGCCGAACGGTAGGTCGTAGCTCAAATATGATTGACCCATCAAATTAGCAAATCGCAAGATCTACAGAAAAACGTCCAGTGACTTTTTGCCCTATCTCCATTGGTTTGGCCGAGAAACGTGGATTATGTACAATTTTTTTGTAATATTTACGTGAAAAGTTTGTTTTTGAGGTCGATAACGGCGAAACCATTGGTCGGAGGGCAAAATAAATCAAAAGATAGATATAGGAAATGAAGTGATCTACAAAAAACCTTCAGTAATTTTTTACTCTATATCCATTAGTTTGGCCGCAAAATGCGACTAAGTTAAAATATTTTGAAATTTTCGCCTAAAAATTTATCTTTAGGGCTCAATAGCGGCTAAAACCAGTTGGTCGTAGCTCAAAACAAATTTTCAATGGGATTTAGTAAATGGCGTGATCTACAAAAAAGGTCATGTAACTTTTGCCCTACCCTCAATGGTTTGGCCGCATAAACGCGTTTTAAAGTATTGATTTTCTAAGTTTTACGTGAGATTTTGTTTTCTGGGTTTTATTGGGGCTAAACTCCCTAATTTTAGCACAGATTAAAAATTTGATTTTATTACTAATTAACGCGATCTACAAAAAAGGTCCAGTGACATTTTACTCTATCTTCCATGGTTTAGCCGTAAAACGTGATTATTATGTTAAAAATTTCACTCAAAAAACTTACCTTCTGGGTTCGATATTGGCCGAACCGTTAGCCTACCTTAAATGTAAATTTTTTTGTAACTAGCTATTGATAGGATCTAAAAAAAGGTTCAGCAGCTTTCTATCGTTTATCTTTCCGTAAGCCTGATAAATGCTCTAAATGACAAATTCTTTCGTCGTTACTTTTAGGTGTTTTAAATTTTTCAACCATAATTAGTGCGCTTCATGCTGGTTCCAGCTTGACCCTTGTATTACTACGTTAACGAGTGACTAAAACCCCCCCCCTCCACGTCGGGAGTTGGCTGAGCGTTAGTGAAGCTTCAAATAGTAGATAGGGGACAGAGTGTTTTTTATTATGTTTCACAGACACAACACCCTCTAAAATAGGCCCACGTGTGTCATTAACCCCTTGTAACATTAACCCCCCCCCACCCGGGAATTTGTTCATATGACCAGACAAATATCCTGACTAAATTAAACCCCTGATGTCTTAACCCCCTTTGACATTAATCTCCCCCCCGGGAACTTCACGGCTTGACTAGATTGTCTCCTGCTGATATTAAACCCCCTGTTCGACTTAAAATACTGCCTTAATGTCGGTTTTTTATTATGTTTATTACTAAACAATTCAAGATAGCTGACCAGTGCAGACTTTTATGCCAAGCGTTGTACCGACTAAACCCATAGATCGTAGATCAAATCTGAGGTCACAATTGAAAAACAAAATTAAATTTCCGACAAGAAAGGTCCAGTTACTTTTTCTCGTATCTCTAACGGTTAACCCGTAAAATATCATTAAAGTCAAAACTTTGATTAAAACTGAAATATTCAATAAAATGGGTCCAATTTAATTCCGAAATTCCGCTTATCCCCGAATCTGGCCCAACACCCGTAAGGTGGCCTGGGGTGTGTCATTAACCCCGGTAACATTAATCCCCCCCGGGATTTCCTGGTATGACCAGATAATCTCCTGAGTAAATTAAAACCCCCTGATGTGTTAACCCCCCCCCGGTAAACATTAACCCTCCCAGGGAATATACTGGCTTGGACCTCATGTCTGAATTTTACCAATCACCAAATCTCTTAACCCCCTCTGGGAAGTTCCTGGTATGACCAGATAACCCCCTGGTGTCTTATCCCCCGGTAACGTTTACCCCCCCCCCCCAGGGAATTTCCTGGCATGATCTCATGTGCGAATTTTAACAACCACCAAATCTCTCTTATCCCCAAATTTGCAAGCGTACATCACATTTACCAAACACCGAATCCTTTAACCACCCCCGGGAATTTCCTGGAATGACCAGATAACCTCCTGAGTAAATTAAACCTCCTGGTAACATTAAACCCCCCCCCTAGGGAATTTCCCGGTATGCCTCACGTCGGAATTTTAAAAAAACCACCAAATCTCTCTTATTCCCGAATTTGCAAAGCGTACATCATGGGGGCCTGGGGGCGTAGCCCCCAGCGAGCCGAAGGCGAGTCTAAATACTTATACAGCCGCATGTGTAACTGAACTGACTGACATATAGATATATACAAATTCTAACATAGTTCTAGAAGTGCTAGAAACTTTGAAATTTGGCACGCAGGTACCTTTTCACAATATGACCCGGAGGAAAAGTCTGAAAACCGGACTTTTTTTACTTTTGAACCCCTCAAAAAAATTCCTAAATAATCGCGCATTCTTTAACCCCTGCAGGCATTTTCTTGTAAGCCTGATAGCGGGTGAACCGTTGGAGCTATCTTCAATCTGACGAAAAATCGTTAGTCAGGAATGAAGTGAACTACAAAAAAGGTCCAGTGACTTTTTGTCCTATCTCGTGTGGTTAATCGACAAAACGCGCGGAATGTTTGACATTCCAGAGATTTTTTTGCTTAAAATAAAGTTTTCGAGCGAGCCTGAAATAGTGTGCCGACCGAACGGTATGTCGTAGCTCAAATCTGATTGACCCATCAAATTAGCAAATTGCGCGATCTACAGAAAAGGTCAGTAACTTTTTGCTCTATCTCCAAGTGGTTCGGCCGAAAAACGTGATTATGTGCAATTGTTTTGTAATTTTTACGTGAAACTTTTGTTTTCGGGCTCGATTAGCGGCGAAACCATTGGACGGAGGTCGAAATAAGACAGACGTTGGAGTTAGGAAATGAGGTAATCTACAAAAATGTGCCAGTAACTCTTTACTCTATCTCCATTGGTTTGGCCGCAAAACGTGATTAAGTGAAAATATTTGGAAATTTTCGCCTAAAAATTTACCTTTCGGGCTCGATTAGCGGCTCTAAACGGTTGGTCGTAGCTCAAAACAAAATTTTTAAAAGGATTTAAGAAATTGCGTGATCTACAAAAAATGCTCAGTAACATTTTGCCCTATCCTCAACGGTTTGGCTGCATAACGCGTTTTAAAGTATTGATTTTTTAAGTTTTACGTGATATTTTTAAACTGCCCAGTGGCAGCCTTTTGTCCTAAGCTCTGTACTTCCTAAATTATAGGTCGTAGCTTAGATCTGATGGCATAATCGAAAGAAAAATCAAAATTTACGACAAGAAAGGTCCAGTCACTTTTTCTTGTATCTCTAAACGGTTAAGCCACAAAATGCCATTAAACTCAAAACTTTGATTTAAAACTGAAATATTCAATAAAATGGGTCCAATTTAATTCCGAATTCCGCTTATCCCCGAATCTGGCCAACACCCGAAAGGTGGCCTGGGGTTGCGTCATTAACCCCCGGTAACATTAATCCCCCCCCCCGGATTTCCTGGTATGACCAGATAATCTCCTGAATAAATTAAACCCCCTGATGTGTTAACACCCCCGGTAACATTAACCCTCCCAGGGAATATACTGGCTTGACCTCATGTCCGAATTTTACCAATCACCAAATCTCTTAACCCCCTTGGGAAGTTCCTGGTTTTAACCCTGATGTCTTAACTCCCAGTAACATTAACCCCCCCCCCCAGGGACTTTCCTGGCATGACCTCATGTCCGAATTTTAACAATCACCAAATCTCTCTTATCCCCGAATTTGCAAGCGTAAATTTAACCGCTCATCCCCGAGTTTGCAAGCGTACATCATGGGGGCCTGGGGGCGTAGCCCCCAGCGAGCCGAAGGCGAGTACGTACTTATAATCTCCAATATCATATGTAGATATAAGTTTAATGCTATATTAAAACACTCGTACAGTCAAACCTCTAATTTAACAGAAACCACGATATTGTAAAATGGTGATATATTCGTAATTAATTGGAACCTATAATAAATTCCAAATAAGGTACGCTAAAAGAGTTACGCTATGTAAAAAGTTAGGTATTTGTTATTTATATTGATGCGCAAATAAATAGAAATAATTTTACTTCTGTAATTATAGTTTCGTTATAATATTTTTTACATCCATAATATAAAAAAAAATAAATATCTGTTCTCATTACAAAGGAATCCTGCTACTAAAAGGTACTTAAGTTGGTCTATCACCTACCCGCAGCACAAAAGTGGGATTTCCGATTAAAGCTGTGAGCGTTGTGGTTGATGGCACTTCAATTTGTGGGTATTAATGCTGAATCATAGATTATCTTTGGTAAATTACAAAAATACAATCACAATGCAAACACACTTTAAACAATATCAAGTTCCGGCCTCTGGAGAGACAGGGAGATAATTACATACAATCTATTATTGTTTTGTTCACTCAAGTTAAGATAAAATGTTAGAAAAAATTACATGTATGTTTTGATATATAAATCCTATACACTGTAAAATGATGATGTATTTAACTGTGAATTTACCAGTCCTATATCCAATAACAATATATTTGCCAATAGTATTAGTTATTATGATGGTATACAAATATTTAACTACCATAATGAATATAACATGAGTAACAACATCAATAGGTTTGCTTATTAGTTAATATGCATTACTATACTATATAGTGTGTAAAGTCTATTAACACATATCTGAAAACAAAAGTATTAACAATTATTGTTATTTTATTTATTTTCATAATTAATATAATAAAATTAAAACGTATTCACGTTTGTACAAACAAGTGACACCAAATAATATTTCATTTGTAATAAAACAAATTCATGATCCCCGTCAGCTTGAAAGTGCTTTAAAAATAGTGATTTTATTTAATTTATATAAAACCGAAAGGTTCAAAACGATGACGTGGAACGTGAGAAACAGATAATTGTTACCTATCAGCAGAAACATTATATTTTTAAGCCTATCCACAAATATTAAATGTGAATTATAATAAAGCACCAAATTTTATTGTTTTATATCAGTTTAATTTTACATAACTTTTATGTAGTTGACTGTAAAGTTTTGATGAAATATAAAGATTCGGATACAATACAAGATACAGATTTAACAGAATAACAAATTTGATTTGATAGTTAAAATTTAGAAATATTTAGTTAGAGTACAAGAACGCAATATTATTAAGATTATCGGAAACATCATTTACGGCCTAACACGGTAGAGGCAAGAATAATTAGGCACACCTCACGGTGATCGTCGGAGAAATGTGCAACTATAGAGAAAGCAATTGTAACTTTTAATAATTGATAACAGTTTAACTTCCTCAGCTCAAAATTTTTTAAAGTTCTTACTATTTTATTGAGGCAGTCAATTTTGTACTCTTCAGTTTTTACATTAATTGTAATGAAGACCTCACGACTTATAAAGCATTCTCCTCACTCTCAAAATGTTTTCAAAAGTGTAACGGCGCTTAACATATTCCAACCTACTAAGTACTAAATGCAGTATGCATTGTTAAAGTTTCTAAAATAAATCTTTAAAATTTAAAGTAAATATAACTAAATTTACCTAACCTCCTTACCCAAAATAAATTATTTAAAAACATTTAACCATTTACATTTTTGTTAGCCAATAAATAACGTTATAGAAATGATTTTTTTATAATTGAAAATATAACAAATAACTTACCGTACCGAAAAAACATCATTACAAAGCAACGAAATGAGATATAAATAAATGTCGAATTATATTATAGAGGTATTTTTATTACCTTTTACTCGACTATGCTTCATACAATACAATCTATTTTGTAGTAATATTTACTATTTAAATTTTAATAAGAAAAAACCATTTGTGAAGTTTATTTTGGAATATTATTGGTACAGGTATTCCTTGCTTAACAGAACCTAAGCTAATTTAATAATAAATAGCAAATATTTTCAGTTTTCCAGAACAACGTGATGTCATTATTGTGGCCAATGTCTTGCAAAAATATATGTATGACTTTTAATGGTTAGCCATATATTTTAGTGGCCGAATTTCCTATTTGTCTGGCCATCCTGGAAATAAGACAGTTATATACAATAAAAGTAATTTTGAAATAAATTCTACTATGAATATTAGAATTTTAGTAATTATTAGCAGAGTTACCGTTGGTAGGGATCGAAATAGGAGAGTATCAATAGTGATAAATAAAAATAGAAACAAAATAAAATGAAACATTACTTTTTAGTATCGTATTATTTAATTGGACTGTCTTAAAAACACAACCGTCTGACACGCAGAGTTCAGGGATTGCGTTCACATTATTAGTTGATATTGGTTGAATTTTAAGTTTAATGATTGATAAAATATTTTTAAGTATGTCAATTTGTAACTCCCCAAAAAATTCATGTGGATAACGATACATTTTTGTTTTAGGGTAAAGCTGTCTATCAATATCACGAAAAAATGTTGTTGAGTTCAGATAAACTGATTAAATCTACCAAGTATGTTTTAAATATATTTCAAATAAATATTTACAAAGGAATTAATTTTACAAAATAGGCTTAATATAAGATCTTAAAAAATGTAATGGTATGTTTTTTAAATCGTGCAACAATAACTGATTAAATTGCGAACATGCACGTACCGTATTTATGCTTTAAAATAAGATAGCAATCCCATGTATAAAAAGATAACAAATAATATGTTAATTTAATTATAATAATAAATCTCAGTTAGGTATATTACAGTTATATTGATAACAGCGCATCCCTATGGCCAACCTGTCAATCAAGCTAACAAACCGGAAACTGCAGTGTCAAACTTAATTGAGGATATTCAGATATCTATCTATCGTCTTACTGGACACGTAGGCAATATTATGTATTTAAACATTTAAGATATCAGTATACTCTTTACAGACTACACAACTACATTAACATCCGTCATTGCGTTATACAAAATGTGTTAAATCTTTGTCATCTTTAAATACACCTTTTCTTCGATGTTCAGAATAAATTTTAGATATTGCCAGTATTAAATGGAAACACAACAATATTCAGGAAAGTATATGAAAATTATATGAATACACGGCGATAATGGGATGGCTGTACCGCATCGTTTCGTGATCAGACTGTACTACACGCCATGTACAGTCACGACATGCAGCAGCCTCTATTTTACAGAAAGATAAGATGTTACATTTCTTATTAGGTGCTTAATTTTGTTACAAGTCCATTCTTTCCTAGACGTGGTTTACCTTATAAAAAATCAATTTGCAAAATCATTGTAGCCAAGTTTAATTGTATGAGTCTGTTGACACAAACATTCGTTACCATGCTTATTGATATTTAATTACGTAAACAAAGTGCACATAATTATTGTAGTATATTCCATCACGCAATGGCAGTTAATAATTACAAATGCAACTTCGTATTGTTGGCTGTAATACATTTGCGTGAATTATATTTAATGTAACATAATATAAATTACCTATAAACTTATTTGTTGAACAATCAGCATTGAATTATAACATCTCACACGGTTTATACAATAAAATAATTTCAAAAAATGTTCACAGTAATGAGCATACATTAAATTATCTATTCATTGAATTACTTTAATTATCATAGGTGCTTGAAAGGCGAATGCATGAAATATCACTGGAAAAAACTTATTTTAACTTAATTTCTAACAGTTGTGAAACTAGTTATGCCGAGATAAAATAAGTATCTAAGAATAATACAACTTGGAATTCATACTTTATTTATTAGTCTACCATGACTAGTTAATTAAGGTTAGAATACTAAGTAGTAAGTAAGTTTGGAAGAACGTTGGTCTTTATAAGGGTAGATGGCGCTGTTTAACTGTAAAATTTTGTCTCATTTTTGGTTTAAAATCTTAATAAAAGCTATTACAATTGTGACATAGAAAGGTATAGTCAAATATTTATGACCATCGTGATACCTTCACATTTCGATCTCTACCATAATTATCGCGGCTGACTATCCATTTCCTTCTAAGGGAAATTTATACTGATTACGCAAAAGCATATAACATCTATACTTAATAGTTTTTACAGTGCACACAATGGAATAGATCAACACGCAAATACGTAAACATTGTGTTTATATAGAAACCCTTTCCCTTTCTTCTTAAATATCATAATAACTTTGTGGTTGATTTTTTTTTACTATTGTTTTAAATAACACAAAAATACTGGATCATTTCCTTCTTTTTATAGCAATAGGCAAAAATAAGTAAATGACAAAGAAAAAAAATATTATATAAATACCTCAATAGATTTAGTAAAAGAAAAATTTCAGTAAGTGAGCAAGGTTATTGTAATTTTTTAAAATATAAGTGTCTGTGTTATAGCTATTATTAAGTTACTTTGTTGTAAACACCTTTTACTTTTAAGAAAATTTCTTAAATACCATACAACCCAGAGAATTGCTATGTTTCATGGACACGTTATAGTATTTTCGTATATATCTCTTTTTGTAACTTCATTTTGAGAGCAATACATCGGTTTTATATGTAAAATAGTTTCAGAGGCTGATCATGTTCCAACATAAAATCAAATATTGGGTACTAAAGATAAAATATTGCAGTGTCTACCGACCAGATAAAACCTTGTTTCCGATGTTTCTGTAGTAACAATGATGTGTAGTAGGTTTGAGTATGAACCGACAGAATACACACAATCTGGTATTAAGTATCCCATCCAGCAAAGTAGTCAGTGTAAGCCACATTTGTCTGTTATTAGAAATGACCTTTCTCTATGCCTGCTCAAGTGGTAATCTAGAAGCTGTATATTGACGCGTATTTAGTAATTTAATATGTTATATGTGGAAGATTAATGATAAATATATTTAATATTCTGAAAGTAAGTTTATATTTTATTTGTATAAAGTCTTAAACTTAAACATTATATCGAAGCAACACTATTGTTCCCTGTATACGGCTATGCTCCTATCTTATTATACAGGTATTGAGTGATCGTTGGTAGTGTCTCTATCTATAACATCCCATCAACAATAATATACTTGCCTAATTGTGTGGGTATGAGTGTGACTTTATTTATCGTCGTTGGAGGTTAAGTGGTAGAGAGGACTTTTAAGTCCTAACTTCGCCTCTGTAAATAAAGTCATTTTTCATTTCATTTTCATTTATAGTATGGCGTAGGAGCTCGTTTGTATCAAAAGAAGCGTTTTTGTTTGGTCTTAATATGTCTCATATATGTCCCTAGTAATGTTTCGTCAGTATTTTATTTTTAATGAAGTCCTTTTAACCACACTATTTCAGTTAAGCTCCCATAGGCCCTGAGGTTCATGCCTGCGAATGGTAATTCAATAGAAGACCTCACCTACAAAACGCTTTCTCAATTGCTTTAGTAGTGGGATTTCAAATTTGTTGCATTACATTTAAAAATTCTGTGTATTCAGTATTATGTGTCACTGAGTTACTAATCAGTGTATTGTATTAATGATTACCTTATACCATACGTCATGTCATTTGGTACCCTTAATAAAATTATCTTATAATGTCTAAAGAGACTGCAAAATATTTTCTTAAACTGGTAAACTTAATGAGATATGCATTTAAAAGAACTGTCTCTATCACTAGTCGGTTATATCAATTGATTTGTCTCGCTCAATACTGTGTTGACGTAATGTAGTTTTTAGTAGATTATCGCCTTTCTTTTATAAACAATTGAATAGACGAACTTTTTTGAACAAGTTTACTGCAGTAGATCACTCCATTGGTTAAAGGCATATCAGAACGAAAAGAGTTTAATATTTTAACACATAAATTGTTTACATATCACTTGGAGAGAGTTAAAAAAAGTTTCGATACCCTCTCGTGGTTAACCACATGTGTATTAATAGACTAGCAGTTCCCTCTGCTTCGCACTCAATTTCGTTGGCTTTACATAGAACGTGCACTTATAGTTCTAGTGAATTATATATTTTCTGACGTTGAGTTTGCCTTGTTGCCATAATAAAGATATAAATATAACAGTATATATTTAAAAACCATTATAATTTACTCTCGGCTTAGTAATTAATTACACAGATATGAGAAAGCCTCATCACCCATAAAGCTAGTACTTTTGGCTATTGTAATTTGCTTAGCCTAAGTTTGCTGCCCTGCAAGAAAATATAAAGCGGTCTAAGAAGCATAGTTCTTATCAAAATGCAACTAAGATGGATTGATAACAGTCTTTAAATGTATAGTAAAAGTTTGATAGTAGCTGAATCCTTGATATCTGCATTATAATGTTTACCAAGTACTGCATATTTAATATTCACTAAAATGTAACTTTAAAGTATATTTTTACTATAAATAAATTTGTTTATGTAAATATTGTCTTATTCTGTACTCAAAGGCAGTTGTAGAAAAGGTTCATATAAGAAATGTTGTTTTTTCATGCTTACTCTATGATTTTAAGACTATAAATATAAAGTATTTGAAAGTAGTGATTAAATTATTTAAAACGTGTGGTAGTGCTATAATAGAGCAATGTTTAGACAGAACTAACTATTAAATTTAGCAGGCACTATCAATGCGTCTGCTGTAAAATATTTTCTTGTGGGATTTTTGCAACTTTAGAGACCAGTTGGATGTAACACAGATATATTAGATATAGAGATAGGCCTATATTTTAACCAGGGCCAATAATATTGTCCATTTAAAAAGTTACATTACAATCTTTGCCGTACTTTTACGTAACTAATATTGTAATAGTCGATAAGAATTGCCTTTCATATAATGAAT
The DNA here is from genome assembly GCF_021130785.1 of Homalodisca vitripennis. Taxonomy (NCBI): domain Eukaryota; kingdom Metazoa; phylum Arthropoda; class Insecta; order Hemiptera; family Cicadellidae; genus Homalodisca; species Homalodisca vitripennis. The sequence continues at coordinate 14,254 of NW_025778336.1, forward strand.
AGATTAAAGTAAACTATATAAAAGTATATGCAGACCCTTAACCTCGCGATTTTCAGACTCCCTATATAGTTCTACAAATATAATATAAATATTAAACATATAATATTGAATTCTAACATAGTTCTAGAAGTGCTAGAAACTTGAAATTTGGCACGCAGGTACCTTTCACAATATGACCCGGAGGAAAAGTCTGAAAACCGGGACTTTTTTACTTTTGAACCCCTCAAAAAAATTCCTAAATAATCGCGCATTCTTTACCCCTGCAGGCATTTCTTGTAAGCCTGATAGCGGGTGAACCGTTGGAGCTATCTTCAATCTGACGAAAAATCGTTAGTCAGGAATGAAAGTGAACTACAAAAAAGGTCCAGTGACTTTTTGTCCTATCTCGTGTGGTTAAGCGACAAAACGCGGGAATGTTTGACATTCCAGAGATTTTTTTGCTTAAAATAAAGTTTCGAAGCCTGATAGTGGCCGAACGGTATGTCGTAGCTCAAATCTGATTGACCCATCAAATTAGCAAATTGCGCGATCTACAGAAAAGGTCCAGTAACTTTTTGCTCTATCTCAAGTGGTTCGGGCCGAAAAAAAACGTGATTATGTGCAATTGTTTTGTAATTTTTACGTGAAACTTTTGTTTTCGGGCTCGATAGCGGCGAAACCATTGGACGGAGGTCGAAATAAGACAGACGTTGGAGTTAGGAAATGAGGTAATCTACAAAAATGTGCCAGTAACTCTTTACTCTATCTCCATTGGTTTGGCCGCAAAACGTGATTAAGTGAAAATATTTGGAAATTTTCGCCTAAAAATTTACCTTTCGGGCTCGATAGCGGCTAAAACGGTTGGTCGTAGCTAGCTCAAAACAAATTTTTAAAAGGATTTAAGAAATTGCGTGATCTACAAAAAATGCTCAGTAACATTTTGCCCTATCCTCAACGGTTTTAGCTGCATAACGCGTTTTTTAAGTATTGATTTTTTAAGTTTTACGTGATATTTTTAAACTGCCCAGTGCAGCCTTTTGTCCTAAGCTCTGTACTTCCTAAATTATAGGTCGTAGCTTAGATCTGATGGCATAATCGAAAGAAAAAATCAAATTTACGACAAGAAAGGTCCAGTCACTTTTTCTTGTATCTCTAACGGTTAAGCCACAAAATGCCATTTAAACTCAAAACTTTGATTAAAACTGAAATATTCAATAAAATGGGTCCAATTTAATTCCGAATTCCGCTTATCCCCGAATCTGGCCAACACCCGAAAGGTGGCCTGGGTGCGTCATTAACCCCCGGTAACATTAATCCCCATCCCCCCCCGGGATTTCCTGGTATGACCAGATAATCTCCTGAATAAATTAAACCCCCTGATGTGTTAACACCCCCGGTAACATTAACCCTCCCAGGGAATATACTGGCTTGACCTCATGTCCGAATTTTACCAATCACCAAATCTCTTAACCCCCTTGGGAAGTTCCTGGTATAACCTGATGTCTTAACTCCCAGTAACATTAACCCCCCCCCCCAGGGACTTTCCTGGCATGACCTCATGTCCGAATTTTAACAATCACCAAATCTCTCTTATCCCCGAATTTGCAAGCGTAAATTTAACCGCTCATCCCCGAGTTTGCAAGCGTACATCATGGGGCCTGGGGGCGTAGCCCCCAGCGAGCCGAAGGCGAGTCCTATATTATATACAGCCGCATGTGAAACCACTCACTCACTCACTCACTGATGGATGTATACAAATTCTAACATAGTTCTAGAAGTGCTGGAAACTTGAAAATTTGGCACGCGGGTACCTTTTGTCGTGTAACCAACAGGAAAAGTCTGAAAACCGGACTTTTTTTACTTCTAAAACCCCTCAAAAAAATTCCCGAAAAAATCGCGCATTCTTTACCCCTGCAGGCATTTTTTGTAAGCCCGATAGCGGGCGAACCGTTGGAGCTAGCTCGGATCTGACGATAAATTCATAATCAGGAATGAAATGAACTACAAAAAAGGTCCAGTGACTTTTTGCTCTATCTTCCATGGTTTAAGCGACAAAAACGCTCGAACATTTGACATTCCAGAGATTTTTCCGCTTAAAATAAAGTTTCGAGCCCGATAGCGGCCGAACGGTAGGTCGTAGCTCAAATCTGATTGACCCATCAAATTAGCAAATTGCAAGATCTACAGAAAACTTCCAGTGACTTTTTGCGCTATCTCCATTGGTTTGGCCGAAAAAAACGTGATTATGTGAAATTTTTTTGTAATTTTCACGTGAAAAACTTTGTTTTTGAGGTCGATAGCGGCGAAACCATTGGTCGGAGGGCAAAATAAAACAAAGGTTTAGGTATAGGAAATGAAGTGATCCACATAAAAGGTCTAGTGACTTTTTACTCTATCTCGATTAGTTTGGCCGCAAAATGCGATTAAGTGAAAAGCTTTGGAAATTTTCGCTTACAAATTTACATTCCGGGCTTGATAGCGGCTAAACGGTTGGTCGTAGCTCAAAAAAATGCGACTTAATAAGTTTTAGTAAACGACGTGTTCTACAAAAAAAAGTCCAGTAACTTTTTGCTGTATGTACTTTAATAAGCCTAAAAAACGCGATAAATAGCAAAATATTTGTCGTGAATTGGAAATTTTTGGAGTTTTAAATATATATTAGGCCTATATGTGACTAATATTTGTGTAATTCAATCATGATTCAGGCTTTGCTAGGTTAACGAGTGAATACAACCCCACATAATAAGTTGGCTGACCGTTAGCTATGCGTCAATAGTAGAATAGGGACAGAATAAAATTTTTATTTTGTTCACAGACACAACACCGTCTAAAATTGGGACAGGGTGTGTCATTACCCCCGTAACATTAAACCCCCCCTCCGAGGATTTCCTGGTATGACCAGATAACCTCCTGAGTAAATTAAACCCCCTGATGTGTTAACCCCCCGGTTAACATTAACCCCCCCCCCCAGGGAATTTCCTAGCTTGACTAGATAATCTCCTGATGATATTAAACCAACTGTTCAACTTAAAATACTGCCTTTTAAGGTCTGTTTTTATTACGTTTATAATAAACAATTCACGATAGCTGACCTGTGCAAACTTTTCTTCCGAGGCTCATTCCTGGCTAAACCAAAGTTCGCAGCTAAAATCTGACGACGGAATCGAAAGACAAAATTAAATTTCCGACAGGAAAGGTCCAGTCACTTATTCTCGTATCTCTAACGGTTAACCCGTAAAACGCGATTAAAAGTCAAAATTTTGATTAAAACTGAAAAATTAAATAACATAGGTCCAAGATAAATTCCGAATTCTGCTTATCCCCGAATCTGGCCAAACACCCGAAAGGGGGCCTGGTGTGTTTCATTAACCCCCGATAACATTACCCCCCCCCGGGATTTCCTGGTATGACCAGATAACCTCCTGAGTAAATTAAAACGCCTTGATGTGTTAACCCCCCTGGTAACTTTAAACCCCCCCCAGGGAATTTCCTGGCATAACCTCATGTCTGAATTTTACCACTCACCATATCTCTTAACCCCCTTGGGAAGTTCCTGGTATAACCAGATAACCCCCTGATGTCTTAACCCCTGGTAACGTTAAACCCCCCAGGGAATTTCATGGCACGACCTCATGTCCGAATTTTACCAATCACCAAATTGCTCTTATCCCCGAATTTGCAAGCGTACATACATCATGGGGGCCTGGGGGCGTAGCCCCCAGCGAGCCGAAGGCGAGTCCTTATATATATACAGCCGCATGTGTAACTCACTGACATATAATCATACTAATTCTAACATATAGTTCTAGAAGTGCTGGAAACGTGAAATTTTGCACACGTGTCGCTTGTGTCTTCAAACCACCGGGAAAAGTCTGAAAACCGGAAAATTTTACTTTTGAACCCCTCAAAAAAATTCGCGAACATACCCCTTTTTTGCCCTTGCAGGGTTTCCTTTTGGAGCCCGATAGCGGGCAAACCGTTGGAGCTAGCTTCGATCTGACGAAACATTCATAATCAGGAATGAAGTGAACTACAAAAAAGGTTTAGTGACTTTTTGCTCTAACTCCAATCGGTTCGGCCGCAAAAAACGCGAATTACATTAAAATATTTTGAAATTTTTCGCCTAAAAATTTTACCTTTCGGGCTCGATAGCGGCTAAACGGTTGGCCGTAGCTCAAAAACAAATTTTCAATAGGATTTAGAAAATTGCGTGATCTACAAAAAAGGTCCAGTGACATTTTGCCCTATCATGAACGGTTTTGGCCGCATAATGCGTTTTAAAGTATAGATTTTTTACGTTTTACGTGAGATATTGTTTTCTGGGCTCTGTGTTAGCGGAACCTTTGAAGTTAGGGTAGAATAAAAATCGCATTTTTAATACGAAACAATGAGGTCTACATAAAAGGTCCAGTGACATTTTACTCTCTATCTTCCATGGTTTAGCCGTTAAAACGTGATTATGTTGAAAACTTCACTCAAAAACTTAACTTGTGGGCTCGATATTTGGCCGAACCGTTAGCCCTAGCTTAAATGTAAAATGTTTTGTAACTAGCTATTCATAGGATCTAAAAAAAAGATTCAGTAGCTTTCTATCGTTTATCTTTCCGTAAGCCTGATAAATGCTCTAAATGACAAATTCTTCGTCGTTACTTTTAGGGGTTTTAAATCTTGCAACTATAATTAGTGCGATTCGTGCTGGTTCCAGCTTGACCTTGTTTTACTACATTAACGAGTGACTAAAAACCCCCTCCACGTCGGGAGTTGGCTGAGCGTTAGTGAAGTTTCAATAGTAGATAGGGACAGAGTGTTTTTTATTATGTTCAAAGACAACAAAACCCTCCAAAATAGGCCCAGGTGTGTAATTAACCCCTTGTAACGTTTAACCCCCCCCCCCCGGGAATTTATTCATATGACCATAAAATATCCTGACTAATTAAAACCCCCTGATGTCTTAACCCCCTTTAACATTAAAACTCCCCCCCCGGGAATTTCCTGGCATGACAAGATAAACCCCTTAAAAGCAAATTAAACCCCCTAAACAACTAAAAAATAATGACTCAGGGTAGGGTTTTTGGTACATTTACACTAAACAATTCACAATTGCCCACCAGTGCAGTCCTTTCTCCACAGCTCCGTACTGGCTAAACCAGACGTCGTAGCTAAAATCGGACACCAGAATCGAGAGATAAAATTAAATTTTCCGACAAGAAAGGTCCAGTCACTTTTTCTCGTATCTCTAACGGTTAAGCAGTAAAATGCCATTAAAGTCAAAAATTTGATTAATAAATAAAATTTCAATAAATTAGGCCTAATTTAAACTCCCAGACCCTAGTATAATTCTCAAATATAGAACCCGGACACTGAATTCCGCTTATCCCCGAAATTGGCAAACACCCAAATGGGGCCTGGGGGCGTAGCCCCCAGCGAGCCGAAGGCGAGTCCAATATATATATACAGCCGCATGTGTAACTCACTCACTGACTCACTGATAGGGTATACAAATTCTAACCCACTTCTAGAAGTGCTGGAAACACCAAATTTTGCATACACGTAGCTGGAATGTTCAAACCACCGGGGAAAAGTCTGAAAACCGGAATTTTTTAATTTTGAACCCCTCAAAAAAATTCGCGAACTGACCCCTTTTTGCCCTTGCAGACTTTTCTTTGAAGCCCGATAGCGGGCGAAACCGTTGGAGCTAGCTTCGATCTGACGACGAAAAATTCATAGTCAGGATGAAGTGAACTACAAAAAAGGTCCAGTGACTTTTTTGCTCTAACTCCATCGGTTCGGCCGCAAAAACGCGATTACATTAAAATATTTTGAAATTTTCGACTAAAAATTTACCTTTTCGGGCTCGATAGCGGCCAAACGGTTGGTTGTAGCTCAAAACAAATTTTCAATGGGATTTAGTAAATTGCGTGATCTACAAAAAAGGTTCAGTAACATTTTGCCCTAGCCTCAACGGTTTGGCCGCATGACGGGTTTTAAAGTTTTGATTTTTTGAGTTTTACGTGAGATTTTGTTTTCTGGGCTCTATTTCAGACAAAATCTTAGTTTTAGGGCCGGATTAAAAGTTTGATTTCAGTACAAAATAATGCGATCTACAAAAAAGTTCCAGTGACGTTTTACTCTATCTTCCATGGTTTTAGCCGTAAAACGTGGTTATGTTGAAAATTTCACTTAAAGACTTACCTTCCGGGCTCGATATCGGCCCGAACCGTTGGCCCTAGCTTAAATGTAAAATTTTTTGTAACTAGCTATTGATAGGATCTACAAAAAAAAGGTCCCAGTTACATTTTACTCCATCTCCATCGGTTTGGCCAACAAACGCGATTAAGTAAAATTTTGTTTAATGTTCTCCTAAAAATATACCTTTCGGGATCGATAGCGGCTAAACGTTCAAAGTTAGAATAAATTAAAAATCGGTTTTTATTACAAAGTAATTCAATCTATAAAAAAGATCCAGTGACCTTATACCCTATCTCCATCGGTTTGGCTGCAAAACGCGTTAGAAAAAAATTTTGTTTTCCGATTTTTCAACAATATTTTACTCCTGACCCGATCGCGACCCGAACGGTTATCAATAGCTCAAATGTGTTTCCTTTGTCTGTTAGAAAATGAGGAGATCTACAAAAAAGGTCCTTTGCACGTTTCCCGTATCTCTAACGGTTAACCTGAAAATCAGAATAATATAAAATTAATAGATAGGGACGGATTGCTGTTTTTACCGTGCACACTTTTAGTAAAATAGTAAATAGCGGCCGAACTAGAGGTTATATCAAAATTCTGAGGGCAGAACACCCAAAACAAATTATATTTCTACAAGAAATGTCCAGTCACTTTTTATCATATCTTCAACGGTTAAGCGACAATACGTCATCAAAGTTTAAAGTTTTGGTTCACGTTGTAAAACTGAGTCTATCCCTATCTACTATACTCTTGAAATGCAGGGTTCGCCTAGCTCTGTACGGTACGTAACAGAGTACCTTAGGCTGTGTGAAACAGAGGCTGGTCTATTCGTAAATTCGTAGATAGGAGTAGTATACTTTGGCCGTTCCTGGGACAAAGCACCCGAGACCGGTTCTGGGACAAACCGTGTGAGACCGAATCTGGGACAGAATTTTTTAGAGAGCGACTAAGAGTGTGAGTACGGGTAGTCAGAACCGCGCCGCGCGAATCACCACGCATGTCATCGCTGTCCCGCCACCGCAATTTTTTAGAGAGCGACTAAGAGTGTGAGTACGGGTAGTCAGAACCGCGCCGCGCGAATCACCACGCATGTCATCGCTGTCCCGCCACCGCCACCAACGCGTTGTTACTGTAAGTGTACAAGCAATCGGCACGCGCCTCGTCAGCACCGCACCGCGCGACTGCTGAACCGTCACCGCCAAGCAATCGGCACGCGCCTCGTCATCCACCGCGCCGCGAGACTGCTGAAACCGTCACCACCACCGCGCCGTGTGAGACACCGCGTCTTTGTTTCTATAAGTATACAAACAATCGTTACGCGCCTCGTCACTGTCCAGTCACCGCCGCGCCGCGCGAGACATCGCACCTTATAAATTACTAGTTTGGTATTACTGTAAGTGAATTGTAGTTAGTATCAGGAATTAATGAAGCAGAAAAGTCGGAAAGAAATCCTGCTTCGAGCATTAGAGGTTCATAAACCTGTGGTTAAGCGATTCCCTAAGAGAAAAATTGTAACTTTGGGTATTGATGATTTGTGGGCTGCAGACCTTGTTGTAAATGATTAGGTTTTCAAAGGAAAATGATGGATTCAGATACATACTTAAATGTAATTGATACGTTTTCAAAATATGCGTGGTCAGAACCATTAAAAACTAAAAGCTCACAAGAGGTTACTAAATCGTTTAGTAAAATATTAAGAAGAGCGAAATTGGTTGGTCACAAACCCCCGAACCTTCTTCACACGGATAAAGGACGAGAATTTGTTAATAAGGAATTTAGAGAGTTTTTACACAAAAATCAAATAAAGTTATACCATACTGAAAATGAGGATAAAAAAGTGCCATTATAGAGCGTTTCCATAGAACTCTCAATGAAAAAATGAAAGTTGCACTTTGAAATTCAAAACTCTTTTAGATGGGTGTCACATTTACAGAAGCTTCTACGTCAATATAACAGTAAATTTCATAGCACTATAAAGATGAGCCCATCAGAAGTGAATTCAAGCAATGAACAAACTTTAAGAAACATGTTACGCAAACACTGGACTGGACGATGTCTAGTATTCAGACCCAGAAGACTCTTATATATAGGGTAAAAAATAATTTTGCTTTCATTGCTTTATATATCTGATGGGTAGATACATCCTGAAGTTCCTAACCCCATACCGAGTTTACGTTTCAACCACATTCCCTCCTGTTGTTGCTTAGACCGACCATACGCTCATTCAAGTCAGCATCATCTGAGGTAACCCTCTCCCAAGCTTTCTTTTGTAATATTTTGTCCGCCTCCCACCTGTCTTCTGTGTTTTTATGATCCCTATACCATATATCATGCTTCTTACAAGCTTCATCGAGGGGATTAATTCCTTATCTCCCCTAACAAGTCTCTTGTCAAGCTGGGTGCCGGGCCCACAGTAGTTGTACGTATCAAGATTCCAGTTCTTGGGCGCATGTAACTCGAATGGTAACTTGTTAATGATGTCGTTCAAAAGCCCTTTACCTTCTATAACATGTTCAGGCAAAAACAGACAAACATCTGACTAGGTACTTCAACCCTTTAGGTGTAGCAATTAGGTCTTCCATTTCATCGTGAAGGAAATCAACTACAGACAGTTTTTCATTATGAAAGTTGTTGTTTCCAGCTTCTTCCTGAGCTTGAATGTAGTGTAACCTGTCAATGAGGTCTTTGAAGTTCTTTATGTACTTATATTCGACCGGACTTTCATTGTAAACCTTTAACCCTGAACCAATTGTTGCCACTTTTCCATTCACCAACTCATCCCAAATAGGTTTTATCATATGTTTCCACTTTAGTCCTTGACTTGATTTGGGACGATTACTTTTGGGATTGTTTCTTTGGAAAAAGCGAGTTTGTCCTCACCAATATGTTCCTTGTAAGAGTTCCAGTCTTCATCGGTGTACAGATCCTTCTCTACTATATTGTTTTTCGTCAACAATCTCCAAAGACCCTCAGTCCCTTTGTATTTCTTTTGAGAGCTGACTAATATAATGTCATCATAATCAAATGTAATCGGTTCGGAACCGATCATCGGCTGCTCTAGATTTTCATCGTACCAATATACCAAACTGTTTGTCGTTGGATTTTGGAAGGTATCGGGCTCCTAGAGAACCAAGTGTTACTACTTTAGAATCCATCAACTGTTTCATCGATTGCTCTTGAGGTTGTACTTCTGGCTCATCATCGTAATCTACATCCTCAAAACGTTCGACGATCTGATGCTTGAGGTTGAAATCTTACCAACTGTTTCATACGGTTTTGACTACGTATAATTTTGTGTTTCCAATTCTCTATGTTGTTGTTCCCTAATGGCTCTGGTGATTGGTTCGTACTTTTTCTCATTTTCACGAACATCTTCTAACTCTTTAAAATGAGTCTGAGCAAACTCACTTTGTAATTTCCGGTTTAACTCATCCAACTTTCGAGCTTTAGAAACAGTGAGCGGTCGATCATGTGTTATTGATATGTTACGATTGGTAGACGTTCTCATTAGCATTTGATGATATAGTATTTTTGTTTGAGAAGTTTTTTAATTCATCCTGTTCAGCACGTTTGAACTTTGCAGCCAAGACAGTCTGAATTTTTTCAAGTCGCCTTGCTTCTTTTGCATCTAGTTTATTCGCCATGTTGTATACTTATAGTAATAGATACAGCGTTATTCTTCAAATCTTTCAAGTCACGTTTACACTAGAACGTCAAATTACGTTTATGAACGTCAAATTACGTTTATACTTAAACGTCAAATTACGTTTATGAACGTTAAATTACGTTTATACTTAAACGTCAAATTACGTTTATGAACGTTAAATAACGTTTATGAACGTTAAATTACGTTTATACTTAAACGTCAAATTACGTTTATGAACGTTAAATAACGTTTATGAACGTTAAATTACGTTTATACTTTAAACGTCAAATAACGTTTATGAACGTTAAATTACGTTTATACTTAAACGTCAAATTACGTTTATGAACGTTAAATAACGTTTATACTTAAACGTTAAATTACGTTTATGAACGTCAAATTACGTTTATGAACGTTAAATTACGTTTATACTTAAACGTTAATTACGTTTATGAACGTTAAATTACGTTTATACTTAAACGTCAAATTACGTTTATGAACGTTAAATAACGTTTATGAACGTTAAATTACGTTTATACTTAAACGTCAAAATTACGTTTATGAACGTTAAATTACGTTTATACTTAAACGTCAAATTACGTTTATACTTGAACGTCAAATTACGTTTATACTTAAACATCAAATTACGTTTATACTGGTACGTTGTACAGCGAAGTATTATTCAAACACTTAGTTTCCTTTTTAAATTGCACATGTATTTCCTTTTTTGTGGTTTAGCTGTTGTATTAATAGATATGAACCCATGAGGTGTTTTTCCAGCACTCAAAACAGAGAGCCTCAAATTGGTTGAAAGTCATGTCAGAACCTACAAAGTCCTGGAACACTCTCTTTGTATAGTACTTGTTCATTGTAAACAGACCACAACAGATTAACATTGTTTCGTATGACCTGCATATCAACTCGACCATAGCTCTGACTCAGGTAGACACAAGAAATCCCTTTATGACGTCCTCTAATGAAATAGTCTTTGATTTTAGTTTGCTCTTCTAGGAGGCAGTCATCAAACACCACAAGTGAGTTTGGTTTGCAGTCATCGATAGAAATGAGATCTTCACAGGACGAATAGAAAAAACGCTATTTGTCTTCTAAGGTTTTTTTCTAATCTACTGTATTGTTCACGCAGATCTACATATGCAGGTTGTTCTATTGAACGACTGAACACGTATAGATTCTTGAACGGAACTCCATCTTTGTTGTAAATGAAATTCAATAACAAGTTCGTTTTACCACTCCCAGACGGTCCTACAATAAGACATCGTAACGGTCTAGGTAAAAATTGGTCTTCGAATTTATCTTTGCAATACACTTGAATTTCCATAGTATGTTCTCTTACATACATTTACAATTTAACAGTTTTCGCATATTCTATAATGACCCCATGCTAGGGTTCGGATATTGTCTTCGAGTACGAAACGCTTGTCGTCCTTTGATGAAAGTACCACTTTATGGTGTTCTACGCTGTAGAGATTGTGTGCTTGACTCCGAATTGTATTCATCGTTTTGTAGTGCTCGATGTTACTAAACAAACAGTCTTTATAGTTGCTAAAGGTAATTTCATTTTCAACTACAGCTTTTTTCACGCCCTTAGACCTCTTTATGAAATGGTTGTCTTCTATATTGCTCGCATACATCTTGGATCGTAGTCCTACAAACTCTCGCATGATTCGACCATTAAGTTCATCTTTCATTTTACCCAGAACTTTTTTGTTTACGTGGGGAAGCCCATATTGGTTGGGGTTGGGGTAGTCACTTGTATCAAATAATCCAATTAAATGTTTCATGTCTTCGTAGAAGTTTTTAGTTTTGATGTCATATATCAGGGAATCGGTATCGGTGTACACCATTTTTATATTAGACCCATACTTCTCTTTCATTACATTGTAGTGGAAATCATACATCAGTGTCTTTGATATGTCTAGAATACTCATACCTACGTAAATAGGTTTATTTAACAAAAGTTTTTTCTTACTAAAATGTACAGCAACTAGGTTTTCTGTGAAGATGGTTCGACTCTTAAAGTTCGGTTTGCTAACCCATCTTTCCACTAATTTGGACTTAGTACCCAAACGAATGTCCACACGATTTCTCATATTTTCCATAGTTTTTCCAAAAACTGAGTTGTTCATAAGTTTGAAAAAGTCTTTCTCAAAATCATTTTTTCGCCTTTGTACGCTCCATGGTATTCAGATTAATGTACGGCTGCAACCAATTGCTTTGACTGAAACTAAGAACTCTATGAACATGTTTTAGTTTCATACCCAGACTCAAATAAAGCTTTAAATTTTTGTAGTGTACGACATACTTTTCTTTGCTGTAGAGAGTTGTCAGAAGCTTTGCCATTTTCGATCCTGGTGGGACTCTACGTTCTGGAGCGAGAGGTAGATCAGAGTGTACGTCGTGTAGTTCTTCAGGATATTCCAAATCAACTTCTAATATGTAGCCTGTGGGTGAATCGTCACTAACTTTCATTACATCGATGTCTGTACTGCTCCACTGAAAGTTTGCATATGGTAGTTTTACAGACATTGCCCACCCATACAGGTTTGTTTGCATCCAAGTACATGAGGTAATTGTTTGGTTTCGATTTGTCGTAGTCTTTCATGTAGGGATTGTTTGCCTTCGCATATCGATGAGAACACTGTGAAATACCACCACGAATACCCTTTTCAACCATGAGTACCATATCGATGTCAGTCAATAGAGACAGTTCGACTTTTGTAATTTTCAGCATTGCGTTCCAAGCCAACCCAGGTGCTGTGAAATACCATTGCAGGATCTAATTTGTATGTATTGAGACATACATCCCTGAAGTTTTCCATAACATCTGCAAGCAGTAAGACATCGGTTTCGTTATATAGCATTGTATATTCTTTCATGTTCTGAATGTTAAAGGCGGTCCATACATCGCACGCATGTTTGTAATCTTCATTTGTTATGTGTTGTTTATTCAGTCTATTGTAAAATTCTTCTTGACTAGGTAGTGATGTTTCACTATATTTTTCTATACTGTCCATGTAGTCGTAAGGGTACACTCCTTTTCGTAGCAATAAATTGAGGTCCTTACCATTGTAATATGTTGAGATGTGTTTTGAATTGAGATCTAGTCAGATTCTTTGCCAACCTATCGAGACTTTGTGACATGAACTTGAATGAATCGATGAATCGTAGTTTCAATTCCACCTTCCACACTGACCGTAAAGGAAATGTACCGCTCCTCGTTGTTGGATATCAATGATATGCGATTTTGGAACTTACCAAACTCTTTAATGAATAGGTGAGTGTCGTAACCTGCTAAATTATGAATGAAAACAGGAATGAACCTAGGTTTTTTGAAATTGATGTTACACTTGTTGTGAGCTGCTCCTCTAAACAAACCCGTCAAATGGTTATGGTCTCTAACACGATCATCACCAAGATAATTTTCCACAGATATGACATGTAGTAGTAGATTCAAACATTTCCTGTTGCTCTTTTGTCATCAATTGCATGGGGACTATTGCTTCACTCTTGTAAAGTTCATTAATCCTTATCGACTCCTCAATCAATGATTTTACAAATACATGTGCAGCATCGTCTCCAAAGTATTTAATCGGTGGTTTGGAAAAGCCGTTCTCTGACACCCCATACATACAGAATGAAATGGCATTATGTTTCTGATATTTAATAGTGAACGATTGATGATTACCATTACAATCCACTTTACACGGTTGACATGTTGAAATAGGTGCTAGACAGCATTCAAAGTCTGCGTAATACACAAAGGGCACTCTCATTGAGCAATTGAAATCTTTAAATCTAATTACAGTTCCTGGCTCTGGTAGTTCCAATTTCACAGCATCGTGTGTGTTACAGTCTTCTCTATGCTTGATGAGTAAATCCTCTCTCGTAAAGTGTTGCAAACACCTATTGCATATCCACATCTTATGTCCATTTCGTGAGATCTGTGAACTAACCAAACGGGACATATCTTTGATCCAACAGTAGTGAGTGTTTGTTTTTTCTCTGATAAAACAGTAGATTAACATGTTTTTCCATCTCGTTATCAGTTATTCTCAGCGGGAATATATCGAACTTGTCATCATAAGCATAGACATTAACAGAAATTCCACTACGTCTTTCAAACTTTGCTATATCATCAAGTTTCATGGGGCATTCGCAAGTTGCTAGTGCATGAAGCAGCTCTCGTTTTGAAAGGTTCGTAATTGCTGATTCTTTCTGGATGAACCTTAACCGGGTGTAAAGCTGCCAGAATAGACCACATAAAACATTTCTGATCTTCGTTTTTTACATTAATAACAGCCTTTTTGGATTGAATCTGTTTTGGTAGAACCACATAGCTGGATCCGTGAAAAGGAACGTATCGGTTGACTCTGATCTCCAAGTCTTTCACACTTTTTAGTGACCATTGAGAACCGTTTGCCTCAAAACTCCTCCATCTCAACCAACATCTTAAGTTTTGCTGAGTTATAATAGTCAGACAGAGACGTTGTCGAGTAAAGAATTTCATTTTTCGTTTTAAAGTTCATGACTTGAGTCACCTCCACATCGTTTATTATTTTCTTGAATTCAGCATGATAAACCATGTTTACCTTAAGATTTTTTTCTGTTACAGCTTCCTGAAGTTTTTCAACAACGAGTGGTTTGCATATCTCAAGAAACATTTTTGGATCTTTGATCCCACGTTTGTTCATAATCACATACGTTTTCAATCTTCCCGTGAATGCTGACTGGACTTCTGATATTTCATCAAGTATTGTCTGTGACTCCTCTGGAGTACGTACCGGAACCAGATGAGGTGTTGAAGGCGATTCTGTTTCAGACAGAAGCTGTCTCTCTTCCATGGTAGGGCTAATCGAATTCTCACTATTAATTGTACTAGTCGGTGTCTCACTAATAATCTTTTTCACACCTGTAGGAATCTTTTGTGGTCTAGTCGGTTTTCGGATCATCGCTTCAAGAGCTATATCGTTTGTATTGACCTTCGGTACTTGTTTGATTTCCCTTGGTCGTTTTGGGTATTTCTTTACCAACATGTTGATGTCTGGAGTGGGTGCCGGCAGTCTTGGTGTCAGTCTCGTAATGGGTAATATTTCACTCCTGTATCGAGGACCTTCATGAAGTGCTGACAAACGGATATGGCGTTTCGATTGTTTGTGACGGTTCCAGTTGGATGACTCTATTGGTGTTTCACAAATCCAACACATTTTACTTTTAGGAGCTGGTTTGATTTCCATCTTTTTCAGACGTTCGTTATATGTCATACCATGCTGGTTGCTGGCACATTTCTTAGATTTTTGGTGCCGAGCCATGTTGGAAACCGTTATTTCCTTACTACATTTTGGACATGGTTTCTTCTGGGGTTTTATTTGAGCACGTACATCGGTCGGACTAAGCACGTTGTATGTTGGACTCTCTGGGATATGTAGTGGTGAATGGTATACAGGACTGTATGGTATATGCAGTGAATAGTCTGACGTATCCGGAACTTCAAATGGTGGTGGACCAAGTATTGATATAATTTTTCGATGAATCGGGGTGTATCCTTTTTACTGGTGGTTCAAACTTTGGAGCGTCGGCTGTAGATGGACCAATTATAGCTCTAATTTTGGAATAGAAATCTGGAGTGTCTAACATAGACAAATCAAAATCAGCAATCGCGTCTTGTTCTTCAGGTCTGAGATTTGAATAGGACTCTGGCAAACATAGACATATCAAAATCAGCAATCGCGTCTTGTTCTTCAGGTCTGAGATTTGAATAGGACTCTGGCAACATAGACATATCAAAATCAGCAATCACGTTCTGGAATTGATTGTCACTCACAGCATCAGCGTAGTTTTCTCCCAACATAGACATATCAAAATCCGGAGTTTGTCTGTCTAACTTGGACATGCATTTCTTTGTTTTTTTATGGCGGGACATGGAGGAGTTCCTGACTTCAGCACCACACCTTGAACATACTTGTTTCATCGAAGGAGGTTTTTCATTGAATCCGTTGGAAGAAGCATAAGCTGGTGGATTTGACGCTGACATACACTTCTTTGTTTTTTGGTGGCGGGATAGGTTAGATGCAGTAACCTCAGCTCCACAATTCGGACATTTCTTCATTGATGATCTTCGAAGACCATCCGTAGCATTGAGAAATGCTGTTTGCTTGCTAGCAGGAGAAGACGCCCATTATTATAGAGCTGGCTACTCTCTTACTGTATGGGCGATTGACGATGGAAAAGGATGAGGTATGGATGCACTTCTTTGTTTTCTTGGTGGCGGGATAGGTTAGATGCAGTAACCTCTTCTCCACAATTCGGACATTTCTTCATTGATGATCTTCGAAGACCATCCGTAGCATTGAGAAATGCTGTTTGCTTGCTAGCAGGAGAAGACGCCATTATTATAGAGCTGGCTACTCTCTTACTGTATGGGCGATTGACGATGGAAAAGGATGAGGTATGGATGCACTTCTTTGTTTCTTGGTGGCGGGATAGGTTAGATGCAGTAACCTCTTCTCCACAATTCGGACATTTCTTGACTGATGATCTTCGAAGACCATCCGTAGCATTGAGAAATGCTGTTTGCTTGCTAGCAGGAGAAAACGCCATTATTATAGAGCTGGCTACTCTCTTACTGTATGGGCGATTGACGATGGAAAAGGATGAGGTATGGATGGATGAGAATAGGAAGAGGAGTAGGAAGAGGGTGGGTGTGTGGGATGAGTGGAAGGAAGGATGAGAGCATTATTAATACATTTGACTCTGAACTAGAACATAGTTTTTTGTAACTCTTTTTCATAAAACGATCCTATTATTTCCTCACCAGACTGGTCTGCGATTTTGTAGGTAACGGGGCAAGTTTTGTTGACAGCCACAATCTGAAAAATTTCTCTTGTCCAATTTCTGCGGTATTTATTTCCAAATACATCTTTCTTTATAGTAATTCTTACGCGGTCTCCAACCGAAAGTCTGGGTCTGAATACTAGACATCGTCCAGTGTTTGCGTACATGTTTTCTTAAAGTTTGTTCATTGCTTGAATTCACTTCTGATGGGCTCATCTTTATAGTGCTATGAAATTTACTGTTATATATTGACGTAGAAGCTTCTGTAAATGTGACACCCATCTAAAAGAGTTTTGAATTTCAAAGTGCACTTTCATTTTTTCATTGAGAGTTCTATGGAAACGCTCTATAATGGCACTTTTTTCCTCATTTTCAGTATGGTATAACTTTATTTGATTTTTTGTGTAAAAACTCTCTAAATTCCTTATTAACAAATTCTCGTCCTTTATCCGTGTGAAGAAGGTTCGGGGGTTTGTGACCAACCAATTTCGCTCTTCTTAATATTTTACTAAACGATTTAGTAACCTCTTGTGAGCTTTTAGTTTTTAATGGTTCTGACCACGCATATTTTGAAAACGTATCAATTACATTAAGTATGTATCTGAATCCATCATTTTCCTTTGAAAACCTAATCATTACAACAAGGTCTGCAGCCCACAAATCATCAATACCCAAAGTTACAATTTTTTCTCTTAGGGAATCGCTTAACCACAGGTTTATGAACCTCTAATGCTCGAAGCAGGATTTCTTTCCGACTTTTCTGCTTCATTAATTCCTGATACTAACTACAATTCACTTACAGTATACCAAACTAGTAATTTATAAGGTGCGATGTCTCGCGCGGCGCGGCGGTGACTGGACAGTGACGAGGCGCGTAACGATTGTTTTGTATACTTATAGAAACAAGACGCGGTGTCTCACACGGCGCGGTGGTGGTGACGGTTCAGCAGTCTCGCGGCGCGGTGATGACGAGGCGCGTGCCGATTGCTTGGCGGTGACGGTTCAGCAGTCGCGCGGTGCGGTGCTGACGAGGCGCGTGCCGATTGCTTGTACACTTACAGTAACAACGCGTGGTGGCGGTGGCGGGACAGCGATGACATGCGTGGTGATTCGCGCGGCGCGGTTCTGACTACCCGTACTCACACTCTTAGTCGCTCTCTAAAAAATTGCGGTGGCGGGACAGCGATGACATGCGTGGTGATTCGCGCGGCGCGGTTCTGACTACCCGTACTCACACTCTTAGTCGCTCTCTAAAAAATTCTGTCCCAGATTCGGTCTCACACGGTTTGTCCCAGAACCGGTCTCGGGTGCTTTGTCCCAGGAACGGCCAAAGTATACTACTGATAGGGACGGAGAAATTTTCGGATACTAAAAATCTTTTGGCTTTGAACTGTTGGGACACCTATACATTGGTCTTCAAAGTTAATTATTTCTTGTAACTCTTGTGATAATTCGCTTATTCACGGTACTATGTCCTTTTATTGCGTTGCTAAGGGCTCTTTCCATCAGGGTAACGAGCAGCTGTTTCCGAGGAGCAAAAAACGCTCAATGCACTGCGATTTCTGCCTGTGCCCTTGTATGGAAGGCCCTTGGATTGGAATTTTCTACAGCGGCCATCGATACTATTCTCATCACTGGCGATTCTATTTACAATAAATTACGGGATGAGAATCGTATGGGTGGAAACCGGTACTTGTGCCCCGATGAACTTCCCGCTAATTTTTGTCCATCGAGGGACAGTCCGTTGCCGTTGCAGAAAATGCATTTGTACATGATGCCCTATATCCCCTTGAACGAGCAGATATGGACGACTGCGTTATGTCTTTGTCCAATGTTTTGGAGTGTTTAATGGCCGAGTGCCTTCACAACATAGGATTCCTCTTCACTGGACAAACAGTTACAGTGGCTTTTTGGCGTTCCCAGGAGCAGTTGTATCTGTTTGATCCTCATCCAGTGAATGAGGAAAGAAATTATGATCTGGCTAATGAGAACAACAACCTGGCACGGCTCTTCCAGTGCGAGAGTTATCCTGGACTGGCTTCGTTATTGTTGTCTAACACTGCTTTTGACGGGTCGAGGAGACAGTTCAGTATAACCCGAATGAGTTTTTATCGACCACCGACCCACATAGTTGCCCAGCTATCCGATTCTCTAACTTCTGACACCCAGACACCAAGAATATGCAATACACCACCCAGAACACGTAGAGAAAACGTCTTTGATGATCCCAAACTTAAAAAAAGCCCTAGAGTTATTCTGTCTCCGTTAGAGTGTATAATCAAACATAAAGCCATTGGGAGGCCTAAAAAGGTACACCGTGGACGTCCTAAACGACTTACAAGTACGAGAGACGAGCAAGTGAGAGAGGCAAAGAAAACATATTTTAAAAGGAATTCTAAAACTATTCGAGATAATCTGCGTCGATACATTGAACAGCACCCGAGATCCACAGAGACGCCGTACGCCGTTACAGCCAAAAACACCCTGAGATCAACAGAGATGCTGTCCGTCGTTACAGCCTACAGCATCCAGAGGTCCACAGAGATGCTGTAAGCCGTTACGACCAGAAGAATCCTTAGGTAAACAGAGATGCTGTTCGACGTTACACCGAAAATCATCCTCAGGTGAACAGGGAAGCCGTTCACCGCTACGAGAAACGAAACGTTGGCGCATGCCTGGGTAGGATTAAGAAATTTCGTCTCAATAATCCTAGACTAAATGACCTTCGACACCTGCCCATCTCACTAGCTCGACTCATCATTGCAAACGGACCAATGGCACACTGGAGTGGTGTATTGTTATATGACATTACCACCTACAGACTGAAGAAAACTAGACTCTGGGATGAAGACGTTTTCATCTGCCCTCACTGTCAAGCACCTCTGTTCGAAGAAGAAGAGGAAAGAAGAAAATGGTGTTGCGGCGAAGGGGCCTACAATGTAACAAAGTTGCCGCCTCTAAATGCACCGTTCTATTCTAACCGCCGCTTTCTCGACAGAGCGCGTGCTTACAATGACCTCTTTGCTCTCTGTGCCCTAGAAATTTCAGGCGGATACCGGCACCCAAGTGGCCTGTCCTTCTTCAAAATCGAAGGTAGGATGTACCACCAAGTGTACAGCTTGGACGCCCCCGGCCAAAGGTTCGTTACTGCTGGTGGGGACGTCCAATTCGTAAACCGGTGCCGCCTGTATATTGACGATGGTGAAGAACGCAGGAACATAGCCATGACTAGATCGCTTGATGCCGACATAACTGACGCCATTACCAATCACTTGCATTCATTAAATCCACATGTTCGTGAATTTCGGCGATTGAGTAATGAGCCATCGATCAATGCACACCTGGAATTCCAGTTGACAAGTCGAGCTACTCATGGCAATGTTCTTGGTGACAGGCAAAGAGGTATTGAAGTGCACGCCGTGCTTAGTTGTGATGACGCAGTCACTGAGCCCCGGAGGCTCACCGTCTGGAAAGTAGGAGCAGGAAGGCCGTCTACGATAGATCTTTTTAGTCCTTTGATGGAGCCTTTCCAGTATCCACTTTTATATCCTCAAGGCACTTTGGGTTGGTACATTGGCATGGTTGACAATAATGGGAAAAAACTCTCACAATACAATTATGCTCGTTGTCTGTTACTCTCCGATCCGCGTTTTTCTTACCTCGGCCGCCTTTCGCAAGCTTGGCAGGTCGAGATGTTTGCGAGGTTTGAGGAGGAGAGACTTCGTTTCATAAAGTATTCCCAGTCAAGGTCGTCAGCCCAAAATGCCTTGCGGATAGGGCAACTGAATGAACTTCTTGATTATCAACGTGGTGGTCTGGCAGGAAGGCAGGTTAGCGAAGACATCGCTCGGGATGAAACAGTCCAAGGCGAGGGTGGGGCACAGCCTGGTAAAGTTTACCTCCCAAGTACGTTCACTGGTGGGCCCAGGTACATGAAAATTCATTACGAGAACGCGATGGCTCTCGTCACACGCCTGGGTTCACCAACGTACTTCCTTACATTCACGTACAGCGCGACTTGGGAGGAAAACAAGAGAGCGTGTCCTCACGGCAGTGGACGCAGTGACCCTAGCACAGCTTGCAGAGTTTTCCAGATAAAACTTCTAGAGCTTCTTCTTCGAGATCTGCGGAGCGGAGCGATGTTCGGCTGCACAAAACTATATCGTCTACGTCATCGAAATGCAAATGAGGGGCCTTCCTCACGCCCACATTGTGTTTAAGATTGACGGAGACGGTCCAGTACAAGCAGACGAAATCGACTCTGTAATCCGCGCGGACATCCCCTCGGAAGCAGAAGCCGGTGGAAGACTCAGGAAGTTGGTGTTGCAGCACATGATCCACGGTCCTTGTGGCACTGATCATCGCACCGACTTCCTGTGCTGGGATGCTGTGAAGGGTTACTGCACAAAGTTCTAT
The DNA here is from genome assembly GCF_021130785.1 of Homalodisca vitripennis. Classification (NCBI taxonomy): domain Eukaryota; kingdom Metazoa; phylum Arthropoda; class Insecta; order Hemiptera; family Cicadellidae; genus Homalodisca; species Homalodisca vitripennis. The sequence continues at coordinate 35,333 of NW_025778336.1, forward strand.
CCTAAGCCTTCATGCCAGACAACCCACGTAGATGATAGAGGATTCGTTCAGTACAGGCGGGACTATAGTAATACTGGTCAAATCAAGTCACGCAACAGGTCTGTTACTGTTCACGATGGATGGGTTGTGCCATATAACGCCGCACTACTGCTAAAGTATGAAGCACACATTAACTTGGAGCTTGCTTCTACCCGTCGCGTCATCAAGTATCTATTCAAATACCTGATGAAGGGTGGATCACTTCAAAATGTCACCGTCACTCCTTTGTGGCAACAAGAGGACGAGGTAGAACACTATGTAACTAAGAGAATGGTTGGTGCAAGCGACGCATGCTGGCGTCTCTTGGACTTCCCAATCTCAAAGTCAGAGCCAACAGTTGAGTGTCTACCCGTCCATCTTGAGGGTAAACAGCACGTCTGTTTTCGTCCCGGTGATCTCACCTCCGCGATAACTAGATCAAGCTCCAAGTTAATATTGTATTTTAACAGACCTGTTGATAAAACTTTTGACAATTTAACTTACCTGACATTTTTTGAGAACTACATTATTCATGACAAAAGACCAAAAACAGAACCGATATATGAACATCAAGACGGGAAACACTTCGTCACACCTCGCCAGCGTGGAGGGAAGGTATGTAGAGTGTTTTGGGGTTCTCGCCTAATCGTGGAGAACTCTACTACCTTCGGATGCTCCTCTTGTCAACACCTTGTCGCGGCTACTCCGACCTCCTGTCACGCGGTGGTCCTGATTGCCGTACGTTCCAGGAGGTTTGTCGTCAGCTCGGCTTGATTGAAGACGAGGATGAGTACCGCGAAGCGCTGCGAGAGGCTTCTGGTTTCATGGTCGCATCGAGGCTTCGTTCCTTCTTCGTGCTCCTTTGTAATATGGGTGCTCCTGCAGCAATTCTGTGGGATTCCTTCCGCGACACCCTTTGCGAGGACCACTTGGAAAGGAGCCCACTTGACCCCGAAAGAGCGTATACACTTTCCTTGATCGATATCGATCGCAGTCTACGTCGGCAGGGATTGTCTTTATTGGATTGTGGTCTCCCCGACGTGCAGGATGACACGACGGAAGTGGGAAGGGAGCTGTTGGACTATGGCGAGAACCAACAGCGGGCCATTGTCGAGGAATGGGAACAAAAGCTCTCAGAAGACCAGAGACGCGTTCTGCAACACGTGCGTTCCCTTCTCGACAACCCCGGTGACCGCCGATCCTCAAGAGGAATCTTCCTAGATGGTCCCGGGGGATATGGCAAAACGTCACTTCTTCGTGTCATACTGGCACACGTGCGTAGTTGTCGTCAGATTGCACTGGCCGTCGCCAGCTCGGGCATCGCTGCAGGAAACATGCCTGGTGGTTCCACGGCTCACAGCATGTTCCGGCTTCCGCTCGATCTGGGCGACGGGTCTGGCGTTTGGAACATAACCAACGGGTCCCAGCGCGCAGAACTGATAAGAGCTGCTCAGCTCATCGTCTTCGACGAGGCCCCGATGGCCCATCGCTACATTTTTGAGATCCTCGACCGCTCGCTTCGAGATCTCATGAACTGCGATGAGCCATTCGGTGGCAAGATCTTTCTGTGCTCTGGAGATTTCCGGCAGATCGCACCCGTTGTTGTAAAGGCACGAACGGCAGATGCCGTCGCGTGCGTTTCACTTCGGGCCTCGCGTCTGTGGCGACTGTTCCGCGTCTTCTCTCTGACGACACCGCACAGGACGAGCAGTTCCGTTGTCTACTCTGACTTCCTTCTCGCAGTAGGCAACGGCACTGTTCCGTCCACAACTTTCGGGGAGGGTAGAGAGAGTGACACACTTATTCCCTTGGCCGAGGTGAGGTATGTCACTGGCATTACAAGTCCTCATCTCAACCGTCTTTCCTGCCGACGTACTCCGCGATCCCGATCAGTGTGCTCGTCGTGCAATCCTCTCGACTCTGAACGTGAACGTTAGAGAGATCAACGATATAATCTTGAACTCTGTAGACGGTCGCCTTCATGAGCTGCGAAGCGCCGACACTGTGGACCGTGAAAACGATGACAATCTGGCTGTTGAAGTCCCTCTACTGAACCAGGCTACAGGCAAGGGTGTTCCTGATCACGTGCTGCGACTTAAGATCGGTGCTCAGTGTGCCTCATCATGAGGAATCTAAATATCGCTGACGGCCTTGTAAACGGTACTAAGGTCATTGTGACGGCTATAACCAATCGGTTGATTACCGTCAGACGCCCTCACGACGCGCAACCTATCGGTATTCCTAGAATAATCTTTAGGTTCGCGATCGTTGAAGGTTCGCCGTTACTTGTCCGTCGACGTCAGTTTCCTCTGATGCTAGCATACGCGATGACCGGCCACAAAAGCCAAGGTCAGACAATAGATCAGGTCGGAGTCGATCTTCGCACTGATTGTTTCACTCATGGCCAGCTGTACGTCCTGCTCAGTAGAGTTCGATGTCCGGAAGACATCGTTGTCCTCGTCCGCCCCGAAAGGGTACACAATGAAGTCGCCTACGCGAAGAACATCGTGTATAGCGAACTTCTTCAGTGAACCGGATTGAGATTGACAGTAGGCTAGGGGGCCTGCCCAAACAAAACTCCCCGTCGTGATTGACTAGGCAGTAGGCTAGGGGACCTGCCCAAACAAAACTCCCCGTCGTGATTGACTAGGCAGTAGGCTAGGGGGCCTGCCCAAACAAAACTCCCCGTCGAGATTGACACTGGCAGTAGGCTAGGGGGCCTGCCCAAACAAAACTCCCCGTCGTGATTGACTAGGCAGTAGGCTAGGGGACCTGCCAAAACAAAACTCCCCGTAGTGACTGATAAGGCAGTAGGCAATGGGACCTGCCAGAACAAAACGCCCCATTCTGATTGATGCGGCAGTAGGCTAGAGGGCCTGCCAAAACAAAACTCCTCGTCGTTGTAAATAGTTTTCTGTATATATGTAAATATATGGTCTCTACGTTTGCCGGCCTCCCCGTGGCGAGACTGGATACGTCATGCTTGCATTTAAAGCATTGACAAACTAACGGGCAAACAACAATTTAAACAATACATTATTACCAAATAATTTTACACAAGTATATACACAACTAAACTAAATATACAAAGATGCACACGACAATGAAGATCAACATTAACCAACGATTGATGTAATTTTGTTAATAATATATGGTCTCCAAGTTTGCCGGCCTCCCCGTGGCGAGACTGGATACGTCATGCTTGCATTTAAAGCATTGACAAACTAACGGGCAAACAACAGTTTCAATAAATATACATTATTACCCAATAATGTTACAGAAGTATATACACAACTAAATATGCAAATTTTCACACTACATCAGAGAATATCATTGACTAACTATAGCTGTAATTTTTTTTAATAATATATGATCTTCGTATTTGAGCATTGACAAACTAACGGGCAAAGAAACAGTTTTATCAACTAAAAGTTACTAGCAACTAATTTGACACAAAAATATTTACCGCTAAATCTCCCAACTTGCAGCCGTGATGCCTCTCGGACCCGAAATATCAATTTTCACGTAAAAATTAAAAGAATTTCGCACGTAATCGCGTTTTATGGCCTACCCAAGGGAGATACAGCAATATATTACTTGAACTTTATTGTAGACCACATTATACACTAAATATTGTTTGATAATGTGTTTCCCACGAGAAAGGACACAGTTGGGGGACACGTAAATTAAAAACCTCAAGTCCGAATTTAACCAACAACCGAATCCCTCCTGTCCCCGAATTCCGCTTATCCCCGAATTTGCAAGCGTACATCATGGGGGCCTGGGGCATTGACAAACTAACAACTATAAACTGACCCGAAATTTGAATTTTCGCGTAAAAATTACAAGAATTTCGCTCGTAATCCCGTTTAACGGCCTAACCAAAGGAGATACAGCAAAATACTATTTGAGCTTTTTTGTAGACCACGTTATGCACTAAATATTGTTTGATAATGCGTTTTCCCACGAGAAAGGACAATGCAGGGGACACGTAACTTGAAAACTAGTCCGAATTTAACCAACAACCGAATCCCTCCTGTCCCCGAATTCCGCTTATCCCCGAATTTGCAAGCGTACATCATGGGGGCCTGGGGGCGTAGCCCCCAGCGAGCCGAAGGCGAGTCTAAATACTTATACAGCCGCATGTGAAACTGACTGACTGACTCACTCACTGATATATAGATACAAATTCTAACATAGTTCTAGCAGTGCTGGAAACTTGAAATTTCGCATGCAGGTACCTTTTGCAATATGACCCACAGGAAAAGTCTGAAAACCGGACTTTTTTACTTTTAAACCCCTCAAAAAAATTCGAGAAATTTCTAGAAAATTCGCGCATTTTTCACCCTTTCAGGCCTTTTTTGTAAGCCCGATGGCGGGCGAATTGTTGGAGCTAGCTCAGATCTGACGAAAAATTCATAATCAGGAATGAAGTGAACTACAAAAAAAGGTCCAGTGACTTTTTGCTCTATCTTGCATGGTTAAGCGAAAAAAACGCTCGAATATTTGACATTCCAGAGATTTTTTCGCTAAAATTAATATTTCGAGCTCGATAGCGGCCCGAACAGTTGGTCGTAGCTCAAATCTGATTGACCCATCAAATTAGCAAATTGCGCGATCTACAGAAAAGGTCCAGTGACTTTTTGCTCTACCTCCAGTGGTTCGGCCGAAAAACGTGATTATGTGCAATTTTTTTGTAATTTTTACGTGAAACTTTTGTTTTCGGGCTCGATAGCGGCGAAACCATTGGTCTGAGGTCGAAATAAGACAAACGTTGGAGTTAGGAAATGAGGTGATCTACAAAAATGTGCCAGTAACTCTTTACTCTATCTCCATTGGTTTGGCCGCAAAACGCGATTAAGTCAAAATATTTGGAAATTTTCGCCTAAAAATTTACCTTTCGGGCTCGATAGCGGCTAAACTGTTGGTCGTAGCTCAAAACATATTTTTATAAGGATTTATGAAATTGCGTGATCTACAAAAAATGTTCAGTAACATTTTGCCCTATCCTCAACGGTTTGGCCGCATAACGCATTTTAAAGTATTGATTTTTTAAGTTTTACGTGATATTTTTAAACTGCCCAGTGCAGTCTTTTGTCCTAAGCTCTGTACTGCCTAAATTATAGGTCGTAGCTTAAATCTGATGGCATAATCGAAAGACAAAATTAAATTTCCGACGAGAAAGGTCCAATCACTTTTTCTCGTATCTCTAACGGTTAACCCGTAAAATATCATTAAAGTCAAAACTTTGATTAAAACTGAAAAATTCAATAAAATAGGTCCAATTTAATTCAGAACTCCGCTTATCCCTGAATTTGGCCAACACCTGAAAGGGAGCCTGGGGTGTGTCGTTAACCCCCGGTAACATTAACCCTCCCCCGCAATTTCCTGGTATTAACAGATAACCAACTGAGTAAATTAAACCCCCTGATGTATTAACCACAGGTAACTTTAACCCCCCTCCTGGGAATTTCCTGCCATGACCTCATGTCCGAATTTTACCAATCACCAAATCCCTCTTATCCCCGAATTTAAGGCACTTACTTTGGGGGCCTGGGGGCGTAGCCCCCAGCGAGCCGACGGCGAGTCTAATATATATACAGCCGCATGTGTAAACTCACTCACGTATACAAATTCTAAGGTACTTCTAGAAGTGCTGGAAACACGAAATTTGGCACGTAGTTGGCTTTTGCCGTGAAACCACCGGGAAAAGTCTGAAAACCGGAATTTTTTTTGTTTTTAAACCCCTCAAAATGAGTCGAAAACACGTTTAAAATTGACCAATAGTTAGGGACAGAGATGGTAGTAAGGGATGGAGCACCGAGCTCTGTACGGTACTCAACAGAGCAAAATAGGCAGATTATGAACAGTAAACGTTTTATATTATTTCACCTCTCTTTGATTCTTTTCATTTCTTGGTGGTTATTCTATCCTACGTTGATAACTATCGCGATTGGTCATTTATTCTACTTTGAACGGTTTAGTCGCAGTCAGCAACATCAGATTGGCAGATAGGGACATAGTTAACATCGCCTTTGGTTTAAATTGTCTGACATTTTTACTGGTTTCAGATTCAATCTCTTCTTAGTTGACAGTTAATATCCTGGTCTCCCTATTCATATACGATTTTTCCTTTCCTTTCCGATTTCGTTTCTCACTTTTTACAAACACTACAGTTCCTCTTCATTTTTGTCTTACTAGTTTAAGTTTATTTTAGAGTAGCGAGCTCTGTACGGTACGTAACAAGGCAAGATAGGCAGGCTCTTGTTAGGAAAACCTTTATATTATTTCATATGTTTTGATTCGTTTATTTATTGGTTTTTATTCTATACTAAGTTGATAGTAATCACGATTAGTTTTATCCTACCTTGAACGGTTCAGTTGCAAAAGGTGGGTGCCAGCAACATTAGTAGATAGGGAAAGAGTGAACATCGTTTTTTGTTTAAATTTTCTCGCTTTCTTATTGGTTTCAGATTTAATCTCTTTTCACTTGACAGTAACCTCTTGGTTTACCTATTCATATACGAATTTGCTCTCCTTTCCGTTTCCTTTTCTCGCTTTTTACAAACTCTACAGTTCCTTTTATATTTTGTATTACAGTTTATTTAACATAACAATGTCTTTCTCTTGTGTTGTGAAGGGCTCCTTCCATCAGGGAGACGAACAGTTATTTCCTACGAGCAAAAACGCTCAGTGCACTTCGAATTCTGCTTGTGCCCTTGTATGGAAGGCGCTTGGTTTTGAGTTTTCTTCAACGGCCATCGATACGATTCTCATCGCTGGTGACTGTATTTACAGAACATTAAGAGATCAGAATCGTATGGGTGGAAATCGGTACTTGTGCACTGATGAACTTCCAGCCGAATTCTCCATCCAGGGCCAAACCGTAGCCGTTGAAGAAAATGTATTTGTGCACGATGCCTTATATCCTGTGACAGAGGAGGATATAAGCGAAAGTGTTATCTCTCTGTTATAATGTTTTAGAATCTCTGATGGCCGTGGAAAGCCAAAACATTGGATTTTTGTTTACTGGACAAACAGTGACAGTTGCTTTTTGGCGCTCTCAGGAACAACTGTACCTATTTGATCCACATCCAGTAAACGAAAATCGAACACATGATTTGGAAAATGATATCAACAACCTGGCACGGCTCTTTCAGTGTGATACTTTTCCTGCTTTGGCCTCGTTGTTGTTGTCCAACGCTGCTCTTGATGGATCTGTAAGACAGTACTCTATTACTAGACTCACATTTAGATCATCAACATTCAGTGAAAATATACAAAACCTCACAATGCACGAAACCGCTAACAATTCCGCAATAAAACCTAAAGATTTTGGAAGACCCAAGAAAATAAAACCTGGACGCCCGAAAATACTGAAAACTACTAGAGAAGAGCAAGTGAGAGAGGCGAAAAAGCGATACTCTCAGCAAAATCCTGAAACCAATCGTGACGCTGTTCGTCGTTATACCGAGAAACATCCCGAGGTTAACAGAGCCGCAGTTCGGCGCTACGAAGATCGACATGCCGGCGCAGGTCAGGACAGGGTTCAGGTATTTCGTCTGATGAAACCAAAGATCAGCGAATTTCGACATTTACCTAACTCACTTGCTCGAAAAATTGTTGCACAAGGGCCTATGGCACACTGGAGCGGAAAGTTGTTATGCGACATAAATGCATACAAATTGAAAAAACCTGCCTTTTTGAAGATGATATATTTGTATGTTCACACTGCGAAGCACGTCTGTTCGAGGAAGAAAAGGATAGGAAAAAATGGTGTTGTGGTGAAGGTGCGTACAACGTAACACGTTTGCCCCCTCTCAGTGCACCATTTTATTCAAATCGACATTTCCTCAATAGAGCGCGCGCCTACAACGACCTATTTTTCTTTTTGCGCCCTCGAAATTTCTGGTGGGTATCGGCACCCTAGTGGACTTTCTTTCTTCAAGATCGAAGGAAGAATGTACCATCAGGTGTACAGTTTGGACGCTCCCGGCCAACGGTTTGCTACTAAGGTGGGAGACGTCCAATTTGTTAACCGGTGCCGCCTATACATTGACGACGGCGAAGAGCGCAGGAACATTGCCATGGGTAGATCACTTGATGTTGGAACTATTGACACCATTGCCAATTACTTGGATTCGATCAATCCTTTCATCGGTGATTTCCGGCGATTAGGTAATGAGCCATCGGTAAACGCTCATTTGGAGTTCCAGGTAACAAGTCGAGCTACTCATGGTAATGTTCTTGGCGACAGGAATAGGGGTGTTGAGGTGCACGCTGTTCTCAGCACTGACGAAGCAGTGACCGAACCACGACGACTCACCGTCTGGAAAGTGAAAGCTGGAAGGCCGTCAACGATTGATCTGTTCAGTCCTCTCATGGAGCCCTTCCAGTACCCACTGCTCTATCCACATGGCACTTTGGGTTGGCAAATTGGCCTTCTTGATAACAACGGGAAAAAGCTTTCGCAGTACAACTACACGCGTTGTCTCTTGTTGTCCAGTCCTCGGTTTTCATATCTCGGCCGTCTCTCGCAGGCCTGGCAGGTCGAGATGTTTGCGAGATATGAAGAAGAGCGACTGCGGTTTATTAAATTCTCACAGTCAAGGTCGTCAGTCCAAAATGCCATGCGGATAGGCCAACTAAACGAGATTCTGGAAGCTCAACGCAATGCTCCGGCAGGAATACAGGTTAGGGAAGACATCACACGTGATGAAACCGTACAAGGCGAGGGTGGCGCAAAGCCTGGAAAAATTTACCTTCCAAGTTCGTTTACCGGTGGGCCCAGATACATGAAGATTCATTACGAGAATGCAATGGCTCTCGTAACACGTCTGGGCTCACCGACGTATTTTCTCACATTCACTTACAGCGCGACTTGGGAGGAAAATAAGAGAGCCTGTCCCCACGGCAGTGGTCGCAGTGACCCAAGCACAGCCTGCAGAGTCTTCCAGATCAAACTCCTCGGCGGGATCTGCGCAGCGGAGCGATGTTTGGCCGAACGATCTATATCGTCTACGTCATCGAGATGCAAATGAGGGGCCTTCCCCACGCCCACATTGTATTCAAGATTGACGGAGACGGTCCCGTTCAGGCACCCGAAATCGATTCCGTTATTCGCGCAGACATTCCCTCGGTTGAAGAAGCCGGTGGGAGACTCAGGAAGTTGGTGCTGCAACACATGATTCACGGCCCTTGTGGTACAGAATATCGCACCGACTTCCCCTGCTGGGATTCCACGAAAGGTCACTGCACTAAACATTTCCCAAAGCCTTCCTGGCAGACCACACACGTTGACGACAGAGGCTACGTGCAATACAGACGGGATTATAAAAACATAGGTACTATTACATCTCGAAACAAATCGATAACGGTCCATGACGGTTGGGTGGTACCGTATAATGCAGCTCTGTTGCTTAAATACGAGGCACATATTAACTTGGAGCTTGCGTCTACTCGTCGTGTCATCAAATACTTATTTAAATATCTGATGAAGGGTGGATCTCTTCAAAATGTCACCGTCACATCTTTGGGAAAACAAGAGGACGAGGTAGAACACTACGTAACGAAGAGAATGGTAGGTGCAAGCGATGCATGTTGGCGTCTCTTAGACTTCCCAATCTCTAAATCTGAGCCCACAGTCGAGTGTCTACCGGTCCATCTTGAAGGGCGGCAACACGTCTTTTTCCGCCCCGGTGACCTTGCAGATGCGATTAGTAGAGCAAGCTCAAAGTTAATATTGTACTTCAATAGACCACTCAATTCAATCTTCAACTACCTAACGTACCTGTCTTTTTATGAAAATTTTATTATGCATACAAAACAACCTAGCAAGAATGAAGAAGTATACGTCTATCCAGACGGCAAGCACACTTCGTCACAGCTCGCCAGCGTGGAGAGAAAGTATGTAGACTCTGTTTGGATCTCCCCCAACCGTGGAGAGCTCTACTACTTACGTATGCTTCTGATGTCGATACCTTGTCGAGGCTACTCTGACCTCCTGTCACGCGGTGGTCCTGATTGTCGCACTTTCCAGGAGGTTTGTCGTCAGCTCGGCCTGGTAGAACACGAAGACGAGTACCGTGCTGCTATGCGCGAAGCCTCTGAATTCATGATTGCTACAAGGCTGCGTTCCTTCTTTGTGCTTCTTTGTAACATGGGTGCTCCAGCAGCTATTCTATGGGACGCATTCCGCGACACCCTATGCGAGGACCACTTAGAAAGAAACCCTCTTGACCCAGAAAAAGCATATAAACTGTCCTTGGTTGAAATTGACCGATGTCTACGACGACAGGGACTGTCTTTGGTGGATTGTGGTCTCCCCGACGTGCAGGATGACACGACTGAATTGGGAAGGGAACTGTTGGAGTACGGCGAGAACCAACAGCAGGCCATTGTCGAGGAATGGGAACCCAAGCTCTCAGAAGATCAGAGACGCGTTTTACATCATGTTCATTCCCTTCTCGACAACCCCGGCGACCGCCAATCCTCGAGGGCCATCTTCCTTGACGGTCCTGGGGGTTATGGCAAAACTTCCCTAATTCGTGTCATACTGGCACACGTGCGTAGTGGTTCGGCAGGTTGCACTAGCCGTCGCCAGTTCGGGCATCGCTGCCGGGAATATGCCGGGTGGCTCAACAGCCCATAGCATGTTTCGGCTTCCGCTCGATCTTGGCGACGGAACTGGCGTGTGGAACATAACCAACGGGTCCCAGCGCGCGGAACTCATCAGAGCCGCACAGCTCATCGTCTTTGACGAGGCCCCAATGGCCCATCGCTACATCTTCGAGATCCTCGACCACTCGCTTCGAGATCTCATGAACCGCGATGAGCCATTCGGTGGGAAGATCTTTCTGTGCTCTGGTGACTTCCGGCAGATCGCGCCTGTCGTTGTAAAAGCGCGGACGGCAGCTGCCGTTGCGTGCGTTTCTCTTCGGGCCTCGCGACTGTGGCGACTGTTCCGCATCTTCTCTCTGACCACACCACATAGGACGAGCAGTTCCGTTGACTACTCCGACTTCCTTCTCGCAGTAGGCAACGGCACTGTTCCGTCCACAACTTTCGGGGAGGGCAAAGAGAGTGGCGCTCTTATTCCTCTGACCGGAGTAAATTTCGTTACTTCTTTACAAGCCCTAATCTCCAAAGTCTTTCCTGTTGAAGTCCTCCAGGATCCCGATCAGTGTGCTCGTCGCGCGATCCTCTCTACCATGAATGTGAACGTCAAGGAAATCAACGACATCATCCTGGACTCCGTTGATAGTCGCCTTCATGAGTTGAGAAGCGCCGATTCTGTGGACACTGAGAACGATGATCATCTTGGCATCGAAGTTAATCTGCTAAACCAGGCTACAGGCAAGGGTATTCCAGATCACGTGCTGCGACTCAAGATCGGTTCAGTGTGTCTCATCATGAGGAATCTTAACATCGCCGACGGACTCGTTAATGGCACTAAGGTCATTGTGACGGCTATAACCCACCGGTTGATTACCGTCAGACGCCCTCACGACGCGCAACCTATCGGCATTCCCAGAATAATCTTTAGGTTCGCGATCGTTGAAGGTTCGCCGTTACTTGTCCGGCGACGTCAGTTTCCTCTGATGCTGGCATACTCGATGACTGGTCACAAGAGCCAAGGTCAGACAATCGATCTTGTCGGAGTCGACCTTCGCACTGACTGTTTTACCCACGGCCAGTTGTACGTCCTGTTAAGTAGAGTTCGACGCCCAGAAGACATCGTTGTCCTTGTCCGTCCTGATAGGGTATGTGATGAAGTTGCCTACGCAAAGAACATCGTGTACGGCGAACTTCTTCAGTAAACCCGATTGACACTGGCAGTAGGCTAGGGGACCTGCCCAAACAAAACTCCCCGTCGTGATTAACACTGGCAGTAGGCTAGGGGGCCTGCCAAAACAAAACTCCCCGTCGTGATTAACACTGGCAGTAGGCTAGGGGGCCTGCCTAAACAAAACTCCCCGTCGTGATTGACTAGGCAGTAGGCTAGGGGACCTGCCAGAACAAAACTCTTCGTTCTGATTGATAAGGCAGTAGGCTAGAGGGTCTGCCAAAACAAAACTCCTCGTCGATGTAAATAGGTTTCCTGTAAATATGTAAATATATGGTCTCCATGTTTGCCGGCCTCCCCGTGGCGAGACTGGATATGTCATGCTTACATTTAAAGCATTGACAAACTAACGGGCAAACAACAGTTTTAACAACAATAATTTATTACCAAACCATTTGTCACAACTAAATATGAATATTTGTACACGATATGAGTGGACATCATTAATCAACGCTATCTGTAATTCTGTTAATAGTATATGGTCTCCGTGTTTGCCGGCCTCCCCGTGGCGAGACTGGATATGTCATGCTTACATTTCAAGCATTGACAAACTAACGGGCAAACAACAGTTTTATCGATTATAAGTTGCTAGCACATAATTTGACACAAGTACACTCGTATGTACCGCTAATTCTCTGAACTTGCACACGTTATGCGAGAACAATATTAATTAATGTGGTAATGATATATGGTCTCAATAGAATAAACCACGAAAAAATTGAAACCATTGGAGAACTAACACGCAATCAAAAGTATAATAACTTTTAATACCAATCAATACACAATTACAGACCAGTAAATATTTCTAATTTCCAAACGAAATTGTTCCACTAAGAGGTATCAACTTTAATCACCGAATAATAAATATTTTCTAAATATTTTGAAGTATTATCCGGACTCTCTGTATTGAGACCGGCTATACACTATTGTAAGAAGCATTGGACAACCACGGTGCAAAAACAAAATTTTTGCCTCAAATTGCTATTTATCTTATTTATTTATTTGGTCTCCGTATTTGAGCATTGACAAACTAACAGGTAAAGAACAGTTTTATCAACTAAAAGTTACTAGCAACTAATTTGACACAAGCATATGTACCGCTAAATCTCCCAACTTGCCACACGTGATGCGTAAAACATTATTAGTAACGGTTTGACTGCTATCGGACCCCGAAGTCTCAATTTTCACGTAAAAAATTAAAAGAATTTCGCACGTAATTGCGTTTCACGGCCTACTCAAGGGAGATACAGCAAAATATTATTTTAACTTTATTGTAGACCACACTATACACTTTGATAATGTGTTTTTTCCCACGAGAAAGGACACAGTTTAAAGCTTTCACAAACTAACGGGTAAACAAAAGTTTCAACACCAATAAGTTATTACCAAATCATTTGACACAAGTATACACAGAACTTAATATGGCAAATTTGTAAAAGATATGAAAGAACATCATTGAATAACGGACGATAACTGTAATTCCGTTAATAATATATGGTCTCTGTGTTTTGAGGGCCATCGCCGTGGCGAGACTGGATACGTCATGATTGCATTTATAGCATTGACAAACTAACGGACAAACAAGTTTTATTAACTATAAGTTATTATTAACTAATTTGACACAAATATACGTACCGCTAAATCTCCCAACTTGCACACGTGATGTGTAAACAATATTCAAATAAGTTATTACCAAATCATTTGACACAAGTATATAAACAACTAAATTTGTACACGATATGAGTGAACATCATTAACCAACGATTGCTGTAATTTTGTTAATAATATATGGTCTCAGTGTTTGCCGGCCTCCCCGTGGCGAGACTGGATACGTCGTGCTTACAATACATGACATACTAACGGGCAAACAACATTTTTATGAGCTAAAAGTTACTTGCAACTAATTTGACAGAAATATATGTAGCGATAAATCTCCCAACCTGCACACGTGATTGCGTAAACATTATTACTAACGGTTTGACCGCTATCGGACCCGAAATCTCAATTTTCACGTAAATTTTACCAGAATTTCGAACGTAATCGCGTTTTACGTGCCTAAACAAGGTAGATACTGCAAAATACTACTTGAGTTTTTTGTAGACAACATTATACACTAAATACTGTTTAATAATGTGTTTTACCACGAGAAAATGACACAGTAAGGGACACGTAAATGGAAAACATCAAGTCCGAATTGAACCACCAACCAAATCGCTCCTGTCCCCGAATTCCGCTTATCCCCGAAGTTAGCCAATACCCAAATGGGGGCCTGGGGGCGTAGCCCCGCAGCGAGCCGAAGGCGAGTTTCTA
>NW_025778337.1:0-72286 GCF_021130785.1 Homalodisca vitripennis
AATAAGGCTATTGACATTTCTACAATTTATTGTTAAGTAAAATAGTCGTTTGCCAGGTATTTGGCTCTTTCCCGATCATATGTTTAATTTGCTTCATTTAAACGCATATGTGACAGATACGGCCAAATACAAAAATAATTGAATCGGAAAAAGTGAGCGCTCTGTGGTATAATTGTAGCACATTCACTCGGCAAATGAAGAGGATCCGGGGGTTCGACTCCCGGCTGGAGCAAAGTACTATGTTTGTGATTCCAATGTTTATTGAAATTAAACTAAGGATATTGCCATTTTATACCAATTATATGTAAATAAAATTCGTTGACAGGTATTTGGTCTTCCGATCAGTATATTTATATATATATATATATATATATATAAAATAGTATATAGTATTTTAAAAATAAGATTATTAATGAATAGGTTATTCTACAGTAACATTAGAATAGATAGTACTCAATTTAGTCAAGATGCAGATGATTTTATGCAATGTCCCAAAAATAATTTTAAAAGCGCATTGTAGGGCGACACATTTTTAAATAAATAAAATAAATAATAAAAATATAGATAATATAAAATAATAAAAATAAATCGCAATAGCTTCCAGGTAAGCGATTAATAAAAGTAATTAAATTAATTTCATGCGATTGTTGAATACACATTTTCTAATACCAGTTTTTCTGTATAAGGATAGAAACCTACTTACCCATTTTTCAGTATTTAGGGAACTTGCTATCAAAAGTTATACGTAAATATGGATGGACTTCCTCTGGGTTTTATCATCCCTAATAATTAACTGAGGTGTTCACTGGATCAATTAATGCTTACTGTTTTAAGTTTACAGAATCCTCTAGGACTTTTTGCATCAAGAGTTATTACAAATACGGACAGGACAATAGCACGACTTTAAGAAGGACAGTAAGGGTTTCTGTTCCCAATTAGTTGGAATAATCTTACCCTAACTGCTTAACAGCTTTTGGTAATGTTGTTTGTTGTAGGACTGATGTTGTCTGTTGCATTAATATATATTTATGCTTCTGTTTTAGTTGGAAGATTTGGTGTGCTTGTTATGTTTTTTTATTCCTGAGTAGGAGGCTATTTTTAAATGTCACTATTTCAAAGAATTATTTTTAATTTATATAAATCTTCCAAAAATATTACAAGGTACTTTTTCCTTAAAACTAAAATTTTTTCGCTTTAATTCATTGCGTATACAATCGATAACGGTGACCTGTTATTCTTATTATAAGATTGAATAGTATTCTACAAGATCTATCCTACGTTTTCTTTTGGATAGCAAGTATTTTCGTAAATTTTATATTCAATGTCATCTACAACAAAATCTGGACATTCTGTAAAACAATTGTGGATGTTTTTTGTAAGATTATTTATAAAATTGGTTTAGAATTTTTAACGTCTGACAGTTTTACTCAAAGGGGTGTGCCTAAAATTCTATCCTTAGCGATCTCTGTAATATGATACGTAGTCCTGGCATTACACTCTCTTCTTGGTGCATATCAAAGATGAAAGACAGATAAGAGATAAAACACTAATCCGGTGCAAAGTACGCATAGTATGAGTACCTTCCATACCTAGTCCGCTTTATTAAACTCATACTGCGGTGTATCTAACGAATGACTAAACGTAACGAAAGCGGTAGCTGAAAGATTGACTGACTTCCCTTTAATATTTTGATCTATAGATCAAAAATGTTCTTCTTTAGACAATATGTATCAGTTTTTAAGTCTCCAGTGCCCTGTTTTCAAGAGTTATCGTAAAAACGAACGCAAAGGCGGAAGAATAACGGTACGTTTAAATAAGCCCTGTACAATAACAAAAGTAAATCATGGAAAAATCCGTAGGAAAAATTTACCATCTTTGTTTTGCATATTTTAATTTTTAAATAAAATTCTACCTTATATAGGTTTATAAACTGAATAGTTAGGAAATGAAATGAAGACAAATATATCTATATTCTTGCACCATTATAACATATTATTGCAAAATAAATTCAACTACTCTCTGACGTCGATTGGTATTAAAACCAACCAGAAAGAAACTAAATTTTGGATAATACTGCCTTATTGATGAATTTCAGTTTGTGTGATTGATAGAAATCGAGACCCTGCAATAGGACAGGTGGGGATGATTTGTGACCCAAATAGTTAATTTATTGCTTAGGTAAAATCTGAATAATAATTGCAGAGATTACTTGGTAGTTACCACAATAGTTCAGTTTTGAAAGAAATCAAGTAAACAATTAAATTTTTAAATATATAAACTTTTTAGGCGTGGAAAATATTTTGTGAAATGCAAATAATTAATCTTGAAATAAAACTAGTATACAATTATCTACAGGGAACTTTTTTTAATTAAAGTGAGTTGATTAGTAGAAGTAATTAAACATGAATAAAATTGATTACTGCAAGTGAATTTCAAATATGCAAAACTTGTGATTTTTTATGGAAGAATGGAGAAGTTGAATAAAGAAACTTTTATTAAACAACAATAAACTTTTCTTTAGGAAACTGTACACTCTTACTTGCACAATAACATTTACACATACTTCCAAACATGTTACAGCTTCAAAAAAATACCTTATAGGGTTAGGTTTATTACATATGAAGGTGCAGGGACAAAGTACTAAGCCCATCTTTCCCACACAACAGCTCAAATCTGTCCCATTAGTCTCTTTGCTAAAGCGCTCTGTCACAGGGTTCATGCTAATCTCCATGGTGACACTTATACTTTACATGGTCTTATTGGCACTTGTATATTCACTTTTTATTTCTTATTTCACCATCCTAAATCCATTCACTCGCACAAGTTAGTTAATTTTAATGTACCTATATTTTAATAAATAAGTTTAGATTTTTAATAAACAACTTTTATCAACCTACCTACTTTTTCATTTTAAAAAAAACCACTATATATCTATTATAGTGTGCTTCTAAGGCCAATACAGTAGAATTATTTAAAAATAATACCTTTTCAATCATTGGTAGCATCTAAAGGAAACATTTAATTCAACATTTTATTTAGAAATCTTTATCACAAAAACGTAGATTGTACATATCCTTAGTGGACAACTGTTGAAAGTCATGCAGTTTATAGTTAATTATTTTTATAAATATGACCGCTAGTTCTCTCTACCTTGGCCGATTGGTCCAGTACTTTATGATATATCAAATAATTCGATAATACTCTTACTCTGGTTGATTTTGTGATAAGTTTAACTTCATTTGCGTTATTTCAGAGCAGACGTAGGCTATATACAGTAAAAACACTTTCAAAATTGTGTTTTAAATTAAATCAGTGCTCGGATGAGCTTTGTACATATTGTCTAGAAATAAGGCATAAAACATGGCAGTTTGGTAATATAGATGATTTAAGACGTTCTTTTCATTACTCCACGGCATTTACACCACGTTCACTTTTAGCAAAACAGAAACATCTTTAACAACAATCCTAAGGCTGTACACAAAAAAGTGTTTTAGAAGAATTTATGAAGTGTTTATGAAGTGAAGAAGTGTTTATGTAGAATTTCTGTCAAAGTAATTTGGGTAACCGTGAATGAAGAACAAAAAAAAAACACTTTCTCTTTATATTATTAGGGTTGTTGTCAAACGTGTATAAATAACCAAACTAATATGTGATTAAAAGCTTAAACAGTTGTTTAACTACTTACTATATTTCATTATCTTTATTATGTTTAAAGTACTATTAAAGTAATATATTTTCAATAAAAAATAATTATAATATAATTTTAATACTGCTAATTTTAAAGTCCTGACGAGGTAATTAATTTTGTAATTTAGAGTTTATATATTAGTACTAGCAGACCCGACAGACGTTGTCCTGTACACACGTCTTTAAAATTTTAAACTTTGATTAATCTGTAACAATCTGGCTGTTTTGATAAAAATGTCTATTAAAAAGTTATTATAATATCTAACTTCATTACATGTTCATTTAATCACACTTCGACCAACCGATAGTGTGTGAGTATAACATGAGTGATGTGAAATGTAGAGGATGTTTTAAATGAAAACTTACTTAATCTGAAGGTAAAAAAAGTTGAAACAAACTATTTTATAACAGGTATATTTTTTCAATTTACAACTTTATTTATCGTAATGCCATTGAATGTACAATATTTTTTGTTAATCCTTCAGGAGTATACAAACATTAGATGATTTTCCGATAGGGCTGAAGTATAATAAGTGGCCTCCATCACAATCGAATTATTGATATTTCTGAATAGCCTATCTAAACTACTAACCAAATTAGATTATAGTAATGTAAAGGCTCTGAAGTATAATAAGCAGCCACCATCACAATCGAATTATTGATATTTCTGATTAGTCTATCTAAACTACCGAATTTCATTATAGTTATTTAAAATTACAGTATAGTATCGGAACTGCCAAACATAATTTAATTGATCTAAAATACTAAATAAGTATTCCGAATATGGCTGAAGTATAATAAGTGGCCAACATTACAATCTAATTATAGATATTTCTGAATAGCCTATTTAAACTTCTAAAATGACGAACCGAATTAGATTATAGTTATTTAAAGGCTGAATTATAATAAGCGGCCAACATCGCAATCAAACTATCGATATTTCTAATAATCCTATATAAACTACCGAATTTCATTATCTTTATATTTATATTTCTTGTGTGCGTGTGTATGGAGCTGAACTCCTAAACGGGTGGACCATCTTGGAATGTTTTACATTGGATCCAGCAGTATGCGCTACGATCACAGTTTCAAATGTTTTCTATTTTAATTCCAGGTTTTACTGACAGTTTGTGCTGCTATAAAATATGTGTGTTGTTTTGTAACATCGTGTAATTATTGTGTAAGTGCTAATTGTAATATTACATTAATAGAAATTGAAGACGTTTAAAGTACATAAAAAACTATAGTTATTTATTAAAGTTATTGAACTAATTTTGAAAATGTATTGAACGAAGTGAGTATATTGGTCGCATAACCTAAGTAGCATACAATTCAAAAGGTTGTGTTTCTATGTGTGAATAACTATTGTTAACAGTTTGGTCACATAAGTTCAAATTAAAGTAGCATACAAATCACATGATTGAATAACTATTGTTAATAGTGTTGGAATTGGTTTTAAATTAAATTCTGTTGGCTAATCAGAAATATCAATAATTTTATTGTGATAGTGGCTGCTTATTATACTTCAGCCTTTAAATAACTATAATCTAATTCGGATTGTCATATTAGTAGTTTAGATAGGCTATTCAGAAATATGAAGATGAAGAAAATATGTTAAAAAGTGTAAATTAAAAAAATTTTAATTTACTCCGGTTTGGTAATTTTTGTTCCATGCTTGATTATGCCTTGTTTTCCGACCAAGAAAATATAACCCATCAGAGAACCCAACTTTTTTAAAATGACAAATTAAGTAATTTTCATAACAGCCTTTAAATTTTAGTTAAACTGCATTGCCATTTGTATTTGTACTGTCAGCAGTTACCTGCTACTTTGCACGCAATGTAGTGCACGTTTACGACTACTGCTGGTTCGAGTATATTATGTTTCTAAAGCAAATTTTGAGCTTGCCTTCTTGACACGATCAAGACAATATATATCACAGATCAAAGAAGTCTACTTCTGTCAAAAGAGAACGGTGATGGGTTTTATATCTGTCTTTAAATTAATAATAAAATGTTTTTAACATTTTAGAGCATTTAGAGCTGGAATTTTTGTATTAGTTCAATAGAAAAGTCCAGCGAATGTCTATGTCTATGTTAGAATTCTATCATAGTAATTTGGGTAACCGTGAATGAAGAACAAAAAAAAAACTTTCGTATTTATACTATTAGGATTGTTGTCAAACGTGTATAAATAACAAAACTAACATGTGATCGAAAGATTAAACAGTTTTTAAACTACTTATAAAATTGTATTATCTTTAATATGTTTTGAAGTACTATTAACTGATATATTTTTCAACACAAATATATAATTCTAATATAATTTGAATACTGCTAAATTTCAAGTCCTGACGAGGTAATGTATTTTGTAAATTATAGTGTTATATTAGTATATTGAGATTAAAATTAAATATTGCTCCTTAAATTAATTTCATCTATATGGAGTATTATACGATTAGTATAGTTATATGCTACGTACTATAAGATATTATATGACATCTTTCAGATCTTCCTTTCTGTAAATAATTCAATACCTTAAGTCCTAAATTTTTTTTATAATCGTTAGATTTTAAACAATATTAGTCTCAAAAGCATATATTCAGAACTATATCTCATTCCAATATATCTAATCAGAGCTATATCTTATTCCAATATATCTAATCAGAGCTATATCAATTAGAAAGTATTTGATTGACTTTTAGAGAATCATACCACACGAGGGACGGGAAATATGTCATATCCGTGTCTGCCTTTATGTCCCGCCGAAATCTAATTAATACAGAGTCCAATGATGGTGTATGTGTCACCTCACGGTCTTTGGCTTAGCGTTAGCGAATATTTTACACTGATATTTTGGGCAAATAAGAATGGTAATGAAAAATAGCTATGACAATAAATAAATTTGTTCAATACAAACCGTTAAGAGAAAATCCCGGATTATTTCTCGCCTTCATAGGAAAACTGTTCTACTCTTCGACCTCGGGTCCCACAACAATGTTCTTTGAACCCAAAAGTACAATTATTGATTATTATATTGGAATATGTTTTAGTGGCTATAAATTTATCTCAGAAGTGTTTAGAACGTCATATAAAAATATAATACACTTGGAAGTAAATATAAATGCCTAGATTCATCCGTCTGCAATACAAATTATGAATATATTTTATTTTCTAGAGATTAGTAGTAATCCACTGCTAAAGGAGTAACATGTATTAGTGGCTAAGCTAAACCACAACACACGTGATAGACACCGACCTCAGTCAGTTGTATGCTTTGTGGGTTATGTGTCCAGTCATATTAATTGAGTGGTATATACGTATATATATATATATATATATATATATATATATATATATATATATATATATATATATACCAATACTGTTCCATAATTATACACAAGCCAATACTTGATTTCCTTCCTGGAATTTCTTTCTTTAGCACTAGTAAAATATTTACTCAATTATTACTATCTTATAATCATAATTTACTATGTGATTTATTTGGAAACTATATAACATTTGTATATGAAACTTGTTTTTGATATATCACTATATAAAGACAGGAATACTAGGAGCTGAAAGACAAATATCAGTGCTAATCTGAAACAGAAAAAATTAACTTATGTTCAAAATATGAATGCAGAAACCTAGTATATAACATATCAAACTTAGAAAGTATAACTCAATTTGTACCTCATTTATATTAAACATTTGTTTAGATTTTCAAACATAAAAATATGTATATATAGGTATTATAAAGGCTAAACTTAAGAATTTTTTAATTTTGAGTACGGTATATTCATAAAATTAGTTTTTTGTATTATACAGTAAAATTTAAAAAAAAGATCATTTAATTTATTCTGAAACAGTGGTATTGGAAATTTAGTAAACGAAGGAAACCAATCAAGCCCTATAAAAAGAGCCATTAAAATTGTTTTGATTATTGCAATTTCCCTTCTAGTTATATTACTACTCTCTTTCAACAATGGATGTAAGTTTTAGTAATTTTTTTAGGTTACCAAATTTGATTTAGTGTACTCAGTTTGTAAAAAATTATTTGTGAACATAATGCAGAAAATATGTGACCAATGCTTGTCTAAAACCCATATTATACAATCTTTTTTTAATACTGCAAAAAAAGAGAAAACTATTATTAATATGATAAAAAACAGTTTTTTAGACTTAGAAGTTACAAACAGTGAAATACAGATGATACAGCAGAATAATAAGATTTCTTTCAATCAATACGTGAAATAGGATAAAGCCACTTAAAATACATTCAGAGGATAAATTTTTTTAAAGGAAACTTATTGGGAATTCATACATAAGATTAGAAGACCAACGGCTTAGTCAACCATTCGATAAGATTTCGACAATAAACTAAACGTTAACAAAAACAAATAGGTAGACACACCATGGTACTAAGGTATAGGACCTAAAATGAGGGCCAGAATCGGCTCGCTTTGACCCCTTAACTCAAACTATCGCTCTTTGTGTCCCGTTGTTTCAGATGACACGACGCGGTGGTGAAGAAAGAGCTGACATTAATTTTCTTCTTAGTATCCCACGTTCGCCTTTGCTGGTGTGGACGTATGATCGTGCTCTTGAATTCTTATTCTCGTGCTCGAGATTTCCATCCTGTACAGTTAAAAAGGCTTAGACTGGTCTCCTGGACTAGTTTGAGGACTTTTCTTTCTCTTCTTTTTTTTCGGTTCTTTATTTTTGTATGTATATATACACACCCCTTTACCAAACTGACGAAGAAAACCAGATTACAATCCTCAAAAGTTGAGTTTTACATTTGTAAAATATAACGATGGCAAATGTCTAAAATACTGCTTTCCTTACAATATATAATTGATGTAAAGTTGTAAAATTTGTTACTTTAACAGAACGAATAACCCACAGTTGGTTTATTTTAAAATGTGATTTCTTGCTGAACTCAAAATTCAGATATCTTTCATGAGTAATGCCAAATATAAGCAACATATAATTATAATTTGTACGATAATTTTAAATGTAACTTATAATAAATTAACGGTGAAGAACCATCTATTGATACAAGCTACACACGCATTCTTATATTATAAAAAAATTATCTACTAGATTGAGATTACTACACTGGATATCAACATAGCATATTATTTTTATAAGGCGCAGGTATTGTGGTTAAACATGAAAGATTTATCGATCAGATTCGAAAAGAAGATATGAGCATTTTATTGCAGCTCCCATTCTATAAAACGCTTTATTTGGATCGGTTTCAAATTCGTCTCAGGGGAGCAGCAGAGTGTTGCCGCCTACGCAAGACTTATCAGCAGTAAAAATGTGGCACCCGATTATGTCGATTGTTCTAAAAATCTTATATTTCTTATGATAAATGTCTTGCAATAAACATATTGCTTCTTATTTGTATAGTGAATTCTTAGTTTAGCATACACTTCACCTTGCTCTAATCTCGTAAAATTTCTTTGCAATGAATGTAAAATAAATATGAAAGAATGCTTGCATTATTGGTTTTTAAAATTCATATTGCATTAGAAAGTTCAAGTTTTTTAAATAATCCTCAAACTTTACAGTCAACTTTAATTGCACCAGACATAAACAAGTTCGCCTAAATATTAAGCCCATAATTTTCTCTTCTTCTATGGCATTATTCGTAAAATGGATTGAAAACTTGTTGAGCACGTTAAATATTAGACCACTTTATTCATAAACATATTCTATACAGATTAATAGTATTTACCTTAAAATTAAACAAACGCGGCGTTAATGTTTCTTGAGTAAGTTTTGTATAGGAGGTATAAACTAGCATTTGGTTTTTTACCCTTTTCAAGCATTCTCTTTAGACTCTAGAAAACAATTTTCAGTCAGCAACAGTTATTTATTCAAGAATGTTATATAAATCATGCCAGAAAATAATTGCTCCAGTTTATTATAAGGATATGGATCGTTGATCTTATAAACTTGACTTGTTGAGCCTGTCCATCCCCAGAGAAAGTGTGCTCGAAATAATATTCATAACTTATAATCTCTTCTTGACATTTAAATGATATTTTTTATGTAATATTGATTTTTTGTGATTTAACCGGAATATTAAATAGATAGGTAGATCAAATTACAATCTCACAATTCACTATAATTAATGGTTTAACATTATTGATTAGTTGTATGTTAGGCAGTTAACTTCTTACATAATAAATGTTATAGCGTATATATTGGTACTTTAACACACTGTTCAAAACGCTCAATGGAAATATTCGGTCTGAAGATTATTTGATTAATAAAGCCGTATAATACGATTATTCAACCTTTGGAAGCGTAACTAACACATACAGTATAAGACATTAATGGGACCTAGGGCAACATGAACGAAATCTGTTGGCTAGTCTTATTCTTCAGCGATTGAATACGGGATTAGAATCATTTTTTGCCAACTGTATCAGTATTCCAGTAAAATGCCTAGCAAGATTTTCAATCATGTAATATAATTTAACAGCTAGTAATTAAAAAACAGCAAAAAAATTGTAAAACGTCTTTAGCTTAAGTTTTCTGTTAGAAAGTTTTCGGACACGATTCTTTCAATGAAAAAGTTAAATCAAATTTTAAAATGTAATGATTTCCAAGAACTATTAAATATTCAAAATACATATTTGTAAATTACACTTCTGATAAAATACCTTGATAAAAATATTACTCTGTTTCTTTCAATGTCCGCTATTTTAAAATTGTACATTAAATCTAAAATCAAACTTTAATTTCGTTTATTTCAGCTTTTAAACAAAATGCCATAAGATTACATGTGAGGATTTCGGGATGATTACCCAGAACTTCAAGTCTTATCATATTGTTGTTTTGTCATAAAATTATTTTAAATATAGGGTTATTAATTTTGGGCGGGTAGATAGATATTGGCAGCCTGTGGCGACTGTTGTTTTGGAGTTGGCTGTTTGATTAGTGTATTGTTGTTCTGTGAGCGCTGCCATTTCATGACAAGTTATTTAATATTGACAACCTACACCACTGAGCAGCATGTTCAGATGATTAAACTTTATTATCAAAATGAGTGTAAACTAGTTCAAACTTGCGACCATTTTACGGCATACGCGGAGGCCAGCTCAATGTCAACTCATCAATGGTTAGTAGCTAAATTTGAGAAGACCAGTTTGGTAAACAACTAGCCTACACCCAGATGTCAAAGGAACAGCAGATCTATCGAGAACGCAGCCGCTGTCAAACGTGAAAGTGTGCAGAGAAACCCGAGGCAATCAATTACTCGCCGTTTACGAGAACTCGGCCTTTCGCAAACTTTAATTTGGCGAATTTTGCGTCTGGATTTTAGCCTGCATGCGTAGACTATCCAACTGACCAAGGAGCTAACAAATATATGTTCGCCGAGTGGGCTTTGGAGCGTTTGGAAGAGGACCCTAATATCGGCCGAAAAATTATCTTCAGCCTCGAAGCACATTCCTGGATGAATGGCTATGTTAACGAGCATAATTTCCGTTTATGAGACAACGCCAACCCACATGAAGTTCACCAGGTAGCGATGATCCCAAAACGTTACTGTGTGTTGCGGATTTTGGGCTGGCGAAGTGATCGGTCAGTATTTTTTTAACGATGTTGGTGAGGCGACACTGTCAACGGCGAACGCTACAAAACGATGACAACGGATTTCTCTTGGCCAAAATTGAACAGTATGGACGTAAACGACATGTGGTTTCAGCAGGACTACGTCCCACACAGCAATCGACACCATACACATTTGCATGAACGCGCCAGGGTAATTGAAAATTGGACCACTCGAATCCGTACCATTGTGAGAAACCGCGGTGGACATTTGAACGATGTCATATTCCATACTAATTGGCGTACACAGGCCTTTCGTATGAAAAATAAATTTCGTTAATATATCATACATAGCTAGTTTTTATTTCATCTCAACATCTACCCACCGAAATTGAAAAAACCTTTAAACTCCTGAATGTAATTTATTACGCTTACATTTTATTTCATTGTTGCAGTTCTTATCATTATCGTAATATATGTTTAGATGTATTTATCTGACTCAACCTGTATACAGCAGGCCCCTGCTTCTATTGATATTAGTTTTTTATTTTCAATAACAATATATATATATATATATATATATATATATATATATATATTAATAAGGAGTCAATTTTCAAATCCTCTAATTATAATATTTATAACTTGGTAGAGTAGAATGGCCTATAAATACGCATGAAGTCCATTTAGATCACTTTGAAATATCCCCAATACCAGAGCCCAATACGTCAGGGAAACTTATTCATTAGAGATACTTTTCTTTGCAGATAGAGGAATACCACATTGATACCATAGACCTCTCTTGTAACTTGTTTTAATTCGTTGCATGATATATGGATTTATAAAATATATTTATTCATATATAAATGTAAATAATATAATATTTATAGCAATTAAGCATATTCTTTATAATAATTTAATTTTATATATATATATATATAATATATATATATATATATATATATATATATATATATATATATGTACAGGGTGTACATAAAGTCCTGCACAGGTATAATATTTTCTGAACGATAAATCAACAATATTTAATATATGCACATCATTTTAAAGGGCTTATCTAACAGAGTTGAATGCTGCGAACCACACTCAAAAAGATTGATTTAGTACAAAATATATGCATATTGACCCATGCTCCTATTAAAGATTTCCTTCTGACTCCTTGCGGGAAGTCCCCATGATATTACAGAAAACTTATAGTTAATTCAAAAAGTACATTTTTAGGTTTAGTGTTCATGTACCAAATCTTGTTGGTTTATCTGTTATCGTTCAGAAAATATTATACCTGTGCAGGACTTTATGTACACACTGTATATAAGTATAGTTGATATAGACTGACACGTCATGTCTTCGATCAGGCACGTATGAAATAATAAATAATGAAATTGTTATTCTAAATATAATACTTTTACCATTATTTGAGTTATATTGTTGGCAGGTTTTACCGGAAAATAAGGCTAACTGTAAAATATTTATAAACTAAAAAAGCATCTTGAAATATCTTCGGTCAGATTCAATAAAACTTTGCTCTATGTGATGTCTCACAACTAAAATATAAAATATATTTGCAATGTTCATCAAACTTCAAACCATTAAACATAACACAATGTAATAGAAAAATTCTATACCGTAAAAATATATAGGAAAGTTTAAGATCACTCCTTCGCAAACAAGCTTACTTTGAGTAGAGATAAGTTAATTGTTGATTACTTCCGCTTTCTTTTAGGGGTAATTGGCTGCTTCACCACTAAATAACTTCTCTATGTTAAAATTTTTACTGCTCAATGTGCTAATAGAATTATGTATTATGTTCCATATTTGAGAAGAGTCTTCATTACAGTTTTGTATTTTTCTTTTTCAAATAATTATCTGTATCAATTTTATTTTTAAAGTTTCTACAGAAGGTTTAAAAAGAAAATCTTGAACTCTGTTTATAAGTACGTTTTTTGAGAATTATATACATACTTTTTTCCTTTCATTATATAAATTTTAATGTATTTAGTTTATCCAAGGGCTGAAAGATCTAGCTATATTTATTTTAATTGCAAGCGTACTTTGAATTATATATTACGAACAGAATAATTTCGTGAACATTTTATAAACTGATATATGTACTATGAGATTGTATAACACTCCGACCAATCTATTCCGAAAAAAAAAACTGAAAACTAAAACAATTCCTAGTTTTGTGTGTTTCTTTTTAATAAAATAAGTATTAGGATTTAAAATTTTATAATATTCATTCAATAATAAACCTAATGAAAGCATACAGTAATCTCAAAGTCCAACGTCTTAAATAACAAAATTTAATAACTGGTGTTAGGGTGTCCAACAAATAAATTATCTAAAACACATTTTAAATCTTCCGTAACACTTGTTGGATGGTTAACTGGCAACACAAGCACTTCCATCAGTGATTTTCTAATGCTCTTCCAGACAGTTTATTAAGAAGAAGACTGCGACTAAAATAATCTACGACGCATCTCCTGCAGTGCTATCTTTCGTCAGTCCTAAACTATTCCTCCAATATCCGTTCCTCTCTTTTTTCCTATTTGATTTTTCAGCTTTTAGGGACGTATTATTGAAAATGTATTTAAAGTAATCAAGGACATGAATTTTAGGGCTCACCATCAGCACTGTCCAGGAATGAATATATAATTCTACATAAATTTCTTCTTAATTGCATACTTTTGGAATACAGAGGAGATAATAGTTTAGTTCAGTTATTCTTGTATGCGGGCTTATGTCACTGAATTCCTAAATGGCTGAAACTTTTTTAATAAAGTTTTTGGTCCCTTTAAATGGATTCGAGAGCGGTTTATATTCACAAATTTTAGCAGTTGAAAACAAAATTAAAAGGTAAAACACAAAAGTTTTCAAAGCAACTGCACGTTACAAACTGCAATTATTGGATAGGTCAGTACATTAAATAGCCAAACACTATTTGAAGGAGCTAATTTATGTGTATTTCTCATTAAAATAAATTTATAGTTGAACTTAAAGCTTGAATGTTAGACGACTTTATGATAAACTGGTCTAATAAGATGCACGTGTAGCATGCGTCTTTTATTATTTGCTGTTCGCAGGCCATATCGTTCCACCAAAACCTTTAATTCATCCATAGTTAAGTTTGTAAATTAGAGGAGTAAGAACCATCATGAAGTAATATTTATTATTTATGAAGCACTACTTAAATTTTGTTCGTTTGTAAAATTAAATTTATTTTTTTAATACCTTGCATGTTAAAGGGACACGTATTTTTAAATATTCATACCAATAACCCTGTTAAAGTCAAATTCAATTCATGTTCTAACTTAAAATAATATTACTAATATATACCCTCTTTGCTGCAATAAAGAATTATTATAAGAACTTATCGTTTTCACTTATGATTCTATTTTTGCCATCATTATGTCCTAATATTATAAATGTGACAGTGCCTTGCATTTATATTATATAGTTTTTTTTTTCTTGCTCATATATATAAAATATTGAACCGATTGCGCTGATTTTAAATTGACCTATTCTTAGGTTCCTTGAAGTGAATATAGATTCATTCTTATTTCGAAAACCACTCCCGTCTACGCCGCACTGGATAATAAAGTAGAGACAAAATTCCACCTTAGTCTCTAAAATTGTGAAATATTATTTAAAAGAGCACTTTTAATGTATTCAACTGTTATGTGTACATATTATTTAATATTTTTCAATTTGTTTACATTGATAGTGAGTAAAATTGTTTCAAAACCTTTTTTGAGTTAAGCGATTAGGTAAGTACACATCTTTGTAACAAAATGCCCCAAAAAGATGGGTTAGAAATGGTCAGAGTTTGACACGGAAGACTCCCGTTGAAGCAGTCGGCAAGAAACTATTTTAGATGAAATTTTGATAGACTGGTCTTTTGACCGGGTGTATTAATTCCAGCTGTATATTTTTTAAAAATATCTATAATATTTTCAGTTATAAGTAAAATAACGCATATGTCAATGGTAATGTAATTTTAGCGGTATGTTTTTATGAAATATTAAGTATTATATCTTAAAGACATTGTTAGTATCTAATACGGTAAATAATAATGGTCATCTAAATAAACTTTCTGACATATTTTCTTAATCGTGGCAACAAGGCAAACTCAACATTGGCGTCGGAAATATAATTCACTCCCATCAGCAATGGTTATACACATTCAACACCTACTACTAGGAGTGCGTAACTGAATTACCTGTTATTAAACCTAAATTAGTTGTATTTTGACGAAAGTATGGTTCTTGAGTGCGTGTACATATATTTTATTGATCAGAAAAAAGACAAAATCAGTCATAGAAGAAAAAATAGTAACTTTGAAGTAAACTACAATGACCATAAATGTACACTTCGTAACATATTTTCTTCATCGTAGGAAGAAAGCACACTCAACTCTGTCGGAAAAACAATGTACCCGAACCAGTAGTGCTCATGCAGCCCCAAATCCTACGAAATTACGTGCGAAGACGTTGGTAACTGCTTGTTAATATTTAATAATACAAATAACAATAGATTTTCCATTCACAACAGGTACTTGCTTCAAACTAGAATACGTGTGAGCAAGCTAATACTAAACCTCCAGAGGCCTTATTTATTTAATTAGGCACGTGTAACTATCTGTTATGTTACACGTGCTTACATAAGCGAACTATTATAGGAGTGAAAGATGCTGGGAAGGTCGAAGCCTAACGAGGTAAGTATTTTTAAAGTACGATTACTATTACTATACTCTATACAGTACTAAATATTACCCGCGGCTTCGCACGCAATATTTAGAACCGAAGTCTTTATATTACTTAGTAAAAACAATTATGATGTAATATAATGGAAGTCCTGTAAAAATTTTAAAACGTAATTAGGCATACATCAAATAGATATTATTTAAGTTCATGGTAAATAGTATCGGAGTTTAACTTAATTATTATTTAACATTTTTGGCACGTTTAGGAGTATTTATGGTTTTAATTAGTTATATACATAACGTCACAGCTAAATCTGACTTGTCATCCTGATCAATAAAACACAAAGCTCGGATCACACAGGTCTCGGAAACTTAATTCGGTCAAAAAGCGTAAACTTCCAGTCCTTGTCATATATTTCAGATCTAAGATATATCCAGTACCATATTAGAGTTTGCCTTGTTTTTCTGACGAAGAAAAACTATATATATTCTTACGTAGGACCGAGATGCCTACTTCTGTTAAAGAGTGCCTATTTAAGACCGTTTAAATTCACTTACCTACTATTTCACAGTCTAGTTTCGGAAATCTATTTTGGTCAAAATCGTGTTGACATAGTTAAGTTTGCCTTGTCCTGATGAAGGTAATGCACATATAAGTAGGACTGAAAAGCCTATTACGACCTAGGGGGAAGTCCTACCTATACTTATGTCCTTTCGCTATAAGAGGAATCCTTACTAAGGTTATGCAACACTCTAAAATAATCGTTATTTAAGTTTTGCGTTACACTTTTTTTTCGACGGTAGGGAAAGAATGAATTATTGAGGTATTTTAGTATTCATTTCTCTGTTTTTCCATAAGCCATTGTTGAAATCTAATATCATAATGTCAAGGAGGACCACCAGTTTAAAGAAACTTATGTGAAACCTTTCATAACTTTGTTCATTAAGGTTAGTTTTATAACAGTATTTAATACATTAGATGATTTTAATTCGTCACTGGCGCAATCTGTAGTAAATGTATATACTAATGTTTTATTTACTATCTGCATTACACTACCGATCAAGCACTGTTTACTTTTATTGATAAAATTTAATTATAAACAGATTTTTCATAAATTTTGTCGAACTATAGCTGTCAACCGCTGTTTAGTGTCAGTTTATTTTAAATAATGAAACGTAAATCTAAAATTATTTCTGAATTCCAAAATATTCAAGGTAACTTTTTCTTCATAAAAATATTCCTCGGATTTAAATGGACATTTTACAAAAAGAATGAACTGAATTGGTTCAGCCACTATCGAGATTAGCGCTTACCAACACATTTCGCTATCTTTTATTTATAAGATAATATATTGTAACATTTCCTCTCTTTGCATAACTAGATTCCATTTGTTCTAAAAAGAATTTCTAAAATACCCAATTAGTATGATATTTTATAAAATAGTAAATTATTAACAGTAAAGAACTCATTTTATACGTAACATTTGTTTGCTTATCATTGGAGGCTGAAAGAAGAATTTAACATCAGGAACATTGACGTAAACTCCGTTTGATATTCCTGCAATGCTTTCTCTCTCATCTATAAAGCGGCGAGTCGTATTTCTCTTTATAGTTTTCACTGATATACCACTCGCACTAGGCAAAAAGCTTTGTTCTCGATGAATGGGATTAATTCTGTTAGTTTAACTTTTACTGAAAGTCCTAAAGAATAGGGTTTTTTGGTACATGGAAATGACAGTTTTTTTAAAGCAGTGGGCCATAAGAAACACCATGACAAAGAAAGAATATTTCAAAATGATGAATATGTAATTAGCTTTGCAGGACAAAATGTATGATATACATGATTTAATAACAATTTATTTTTCACCACAGTTAGTATTTACGTATTGGTAAATTTATTTATGTTAGTACCACACGGTAACCTGTACTAATGTGATTAGTGATGGTGATCGTCGTACTTGTGATTTGTGTTCGGGACTTGCATCCTGTGCAGTGACAACGCTGGACTGGACTCCAAGTAGCTTTTGGGTACGTTTGAACCCTTTTATTTCATTTCTTTCCTTCTTTCTGTTCTTTCTTTTGTATGTAATAATACATCTCCCACCTGACGAACAGTATAGATTCCAATCCTGGAAACTTTGAGTTATACCTTATGTAACCTATACCGATGGGAAAATTCTTGCTGCTATAAAATGGAATAAAGCTATTATTATTTGAATTTATTAGGGTAATACTTTTTTTAATATTAATTTTAAATATTAGCAAAATATACAACTATCAGTCATGAATAAAATAAAGCTGATTATTAAACTTCCTTTTTTGTAAAAGTAATTTCTAATTTGCAAATATTTGTCATACATTATCTCAAGAACAGACTGAAACGCATAAGTGATATTTAACATTACAATTAGCTTATTTTACTGTCAAGTTAAACCAGAATTTACCATTTAATCAATAAAGTAAAGCTTTTTCTGTTGTAAACCTTAATCACATGTATTACAAAGATCAGCTTACAATAATATTAAATATTTAACTACTTGAAATGCTATATAATGCATTTGAGTTTCCAATAAGTAAAATTAAAAAAATATTAAAATAAAAAATTCTTCTCCTCTTAAAAAGCAATCACATATAACAAATCTACCAACTAACACAAAATCACATCTTGAAAAGAACATCTTTAATGAGGCAGAATCATGTCTGAACTAGATTCGTTCTTAGTATTATTTCAATCATTTTTTTATCCTCCTTTATTATTAGAGAGTTTACAAAATATCCAGCCACCAAATTTTGAGGCCTGTCACTCACCAAAACCGTATATTGTTGGTCTTGTCTCAGACTGACTCAACCCTTTAAGCCAGAAGTAAGGTTTTACCATGGGGAATTGTTCGCACATTTATTTCTGAAGAGGTTTCATACAGTAGGATGATTAAAAATAAGACAATTTTCTTCAGCAAAAAGGCAACCTTTAAAAGTGCCGTTTAACGCAAAATAAAAAAGAAGTTTAAGGTTTGCATTTATAATTCGCAATCAATACCTCAAAGCTCCTGGCGGGAGGACTAAATTCCACTTGTATTTAAATAAAACTACGTCTATTTATATAGTACAAAAATCGTTCTAATACATCTTTTAATTTTTTAAATATAAATGTTTTAATGTTAGGGGTATAGAGTTTTTGAATATTAAGCTACGCAAATATTGAAGTTAATGTAGATTTTTAAATTTTCGTGTGCCTTATTAAAATGAGAGTGCATTTCATTTACTAGAGTATAGTAGTAATTCACTGCTGAAGTAGTGAAATTTTATTGTGACCACTAACACACATTCAGTGGTTGACACCGACCTCAGTCTGTTGTATGTTTTGTGGTTGCTGTTTGATGTAATGTTAATTGAGTTTGATTATGTGCAATATTGTTCCGTAATTATGAACAAAGGCAATATTGGAATTCATTCTTTGAATTTATTAGTTTAGATCTATTTCACTAGTAAACTACTTAGTCAACAAATAAATGTGACTAAAATATATTTAAATCTCATTTTTGAACTAAATACAATCATTTATATAAAAATCCTTTCCAGTGAGATCAATATATGTATATATACATATGTGTGTGTGTGTGTGTGTATATATATATATATATATGTATGTATAAATTCGTATTCATTATATGCATACCAAAAACATAGTAGGTACTATTTTCTATTGTTTTATAAAAGAAAAGTCACAATTATCATATACCTTTATTTCGCTCAGACGAGGCCTTTCGACATCAAAGATTCAAGCCAGATGTGAATCCACAATTTTAAATTAAATAAATATTTCACTATTTTAAACAACTATGAAACTGAATAAAACTAAATAAAATATTTTTTTAATTAAAATTAAATTTTAATAAATTATTTATTAAGTTAAATATCAATATAAATTAAGCCATGTATAAAAGTTTGGGTCAAAAAATTTGTTATATTTTAGAGGAAGGTCTGTAATCATTATTTAATATTATATCTTTTTAATATACATAATTATTTTTGTTTTTACGTATAATGTTTCATAAACATACAGTTCTTCTTTTTTATGGAATTTAATAATGTGAAGTTTAAAAGGTGTGATTTGTTTCAAATGTATGTCTGGCAATCGCTGATTTTTGCTGATTAGTTTTGCTAATAAATCACAGTGGTTCTATATTGTTAAGGAATTTATAACGACTATTAATATTTTGTATAAAAATATATTTAATATTACTAAGAATCAGCCGGAAATAAATGACCTAAAATTAATTTTTTAGTTTTTCTGGCTGTACATTTTCTTGTCGATAACATATTGTACAAGTCTTGTAGGATAACATATTGACTAAATTAAGATTGTTTATTTAACGTCTGACCATAAATATGAGAACTGATATTAAGAATAACTTATCGTTCATAACTGAAAGATATAATTATCTATTACTATAAACAATATATAATTTTCTAATACTAATATAACCCCTGTAAAATCAAGTAATTTTAGATAATTTTCTTTACCAGAATGTCTGCAGTGCCAGTGTTTAGTTCTAAGAACCTTGATATTGCGATAAACATAAGGTTTTTTTCCATCACTTACACAGAAACAGTTTATAACGTAAGATAATGATTAAAAGTTGCTACCGTAAAATTTTATCACAGGGTGTATTGTGAATGAATTATTATGAATATATATTGTATTATTCTTTTAATGAATGGAATAAACTGTATATATTTAGTAATTATAAGAACAAGTAAAATTTAGATGAAGGTTTAAAATTTAAAACGTACATAATCTACTTGTCACTTATTTCCAGTGAAATGTGTATCCATAGCGATAACTTATATAAACTATTAGTAGATAATACTTGTGTATAAGGTTCAATAACCAGGAAGATAATTTTTTTAAAGAATTTATTCTAGCTTAAGTTTCTTATTTCTATTCAAGCGATTTATCAATAGTTTTTTCAATACAAGTAGTGCAATACTCCTCGAAAAATATATCCACTCTCCATCAGTCAGGGGTGGAGCTGGACAAGTTCGATAGGAGAAGGAGTTGTCCGACTATTACGCTGGTGCGTGTATCGATTACTGTAAGAAATTAAAATTCATATCTTATATTACAGCATCATCCCCCCAAAATTATCTTCACATAATGTACAACTCAACATATCATTGCCCCTCCATGCCACGTCTACAGTAGGAAAAATCCGCCATCATTGTAGGAAAAGAATCTTCAATCACCTCTACACTGCGAGATTAGGGTTGTTGTCGGGTCCATTAATTTATTATGTACTGAGGATTCAGTATTGCGAATAAACCCACTTAAGTAGGACGTTTGGTAGAAATATATACTTAGAATATGGCTAAGTAATTTACTAACTCTTTTCCTACGAGAGGATTCATTATTTACTTGTTCAGATTGTCCATCAGAATAACAGAGTTGATTCAGATGAAATATATACATTAATTCCCCAGTTCTATAGACCACTTGGCCTTACCCTTTGAAGCAAAGCAAGATCAAATAAAAATATTTACCCGTTCATCCCTTGTAACAGCCATACAAAGTATCGTGTTAAGATCAATTTATCCTTCAAAATAGCTTATCTTTAAGGTTAACTTCTTGCGGCTACACCAAGAAGAAGATAATAATTTTCAGAATAGATATGAATATACTCCAAGGACTTACTATGAAAATAGGTTTAGTACGTACAATATTTAGAAATTATAACTATGTTATGTGTCCTGTTTTGTATCAAAATAAATCATTACTACGTGGCACAAATGTAATTTAAGTAAGTTCTGAAAAATAGTATAAAGTAGCATGTTGTTTTATAAACTAGGCAAGTATACTCATTAGACTTCAGACTACAGTTCATTGCTACTAACAGTTAATTCCTCAACTAGACTAAGCAAAACAAGTATGACACTAAACTCCAGGGTATCATTTGGATCCATATCCAAATCCATCCATATGGTGGAAGTAATGAACTCTATTCGTCGAGCCAGTCCAATACAGAGTTTTAAATATTTTTTTACTGCACTTAAGAACTCCTTGACCAAAAAGATGTATATCAAAGATCTTTTTGATATGATGTAACAAGAAAAGGAAATGCCCTAATAAGAAAACGATTACCAATTGTCCATATCATTAAAGGTTTCCAATATATACCTAATTTGTCTCACTTTTGAAATTACCTTCCTGCTTGTAGAACTGTATGTAGTATTCACTAATACTTTATCTCTATGGATACACAATTCACTGGAAATAAGTGGTAAGAGGATTATTTGAAACATCTAGATGTGTAAAAGGCACAGAAAATATAAAAAGGAAAGTCCCCTGCCGATGGCCAGGTCTAGTAAAAGATTGACGGGTCCTACGGCAACACTAAAGAACTGATTTTACTATCAACATGAGGTAATTCGATACGCGTTTGGATTGACATTGTAAAGTAAATATTCTAATAAAGCACTGCAAAATCTAAAATGTTCAATATCGTAATAAAATACTTTTGTAACGTAATAAGGTACGCTACACGTTGTTTCCCGTAACAAGCTTCGCTGAGTTTGCTTGGAAAATGTCTAATCTATATATAATTAAAATGTTGAGATGTCTTGCTGGCATATAAACAGTCATAAAACCACAGAAAGAAGAAATTCACACCAAAATAAAGATCAGCAAAATTCCATATTTACTATAACATAATTCCATATGTACTATCATATAACACATGCGTTTTTATGTGGAAATGAAGTTCCATACAAAATTTAAAGTCTACACATATTTTTCGATATATTTTTATATTTGATAATATTCTCATTTTACTTTATTAGGTTAGGTTTTATAGTAATGTTAAAATAATAAAATTTCCGGTACGTTCGGAAGGGTACTCCAACGCAAGGTTGCTCTGTCTGAAAGTCTTATCTGTGACTTTTAACACATATGTTCCAAACTATTATCTTTTTATTTTACCTAATGAATAAAAATATCACTGTTTGAATCTAGATATCTATACTTAGTTTTCAAGTATATTTTATTCACTTGAAGTTTATCTATTGTATCTTTGCCACTATGTTTACCCATCATACCACTTTAAAACTGTTCCTTAACGCTCTGCCTATACCTTTTCTTCCCGTGACTAGTAGTTTAATTTTTATTATAATGAATATTAGGAAATCAATTTTAATCATTTCTTAAACCACATCTGAGCCTGATAAATCTTAAAATAATTAAATCACAGCTAAATACGTAATAAAAATAACAAATATTGTTGATATAGATCGTCGATAAATCTTGCTTGAATATTTCTTTGATTGAAAAGATTTGTATCTTACTTATTTTTTTAGAATGTAGGACATTGTTCTTGCAACTTGTGAGTTTTATTTATTTCTTTTCTTGTGAATGAAAGAAATTAATATGGAATGAAGTACAGTACAAAAAGCACTCATTTAAAGCTTTTTCGTGTTGAAGGATGTATGTTGTGTGTTCCACTCTACCGGCGAGATGTTATGACGAATGTATACGGTGAGGGGCGTACAGAGCTGCACATAAATATTGCGACGTGCCGAACTGACCTCTATTCGGATTTAGCTCCAGGTTTTGGACTTTCACATATTTTTATGAAAATTGACACCTTACTCGATTAAAAATTATTATTTTTCATACTTTAATAACATAATCATTAGTTTTATTTTGTAACACTTTATTTTATGATAATTAAGAGTAAATACCTATTTAAAGACAATTAGAGAACAAAAATAATATTAAGAAAATCTCGACCAGAAGTTTTGACAGTCTATATCAAGCGAAGCTTCACCAATATCATATTACCGTTGAGATATTTTGCAAACATCCATCATTGAATTAATAGACTGAGCTTTAGCGAAGCTTATCCATCAAGGGGCTGAAAAGACATTATTTCTGTTTGTCTGTCAGCCTGTCTCTCTTTCTGTACTATATCTGGAAAATAATATACATAAATACTGTGCACTAAGAGTCATTTATATAGAGGCAACACTGTATAGATCATTAGGATTCGATGATGGTGTAGGTCACTTAATATGATTTCTCTTAGCGTATTGGAAATTGTATATTAATCTAATAAGTAAAAATATTGGCAGCTAGAAAGTAGAAGAACTAGTTTTATAACGAACATAAATGCAAAACAAATTAAGTAGTATATTTACATGTGACATATTAATACACCTAATCTAACCACCCCAACACATTAAAAACGTTATCTTTTTTGACATAGACGTATTTAAAAAAAATAGCATGAAGTAAAATGAAAGGTATGCAGATATTTATTAAATAAACCCTGCTTTAAATGATCATTCAGGAAAAAACCTGTACCCTCATCGATCTCATGCTAAAACATTTCTCGAGATATCTTGCAACATAATATAGTAAACGTGTATGTTTCCATAACGTGCGTTTCATAGCAGTGCTTCTTTAATGTACCATCATAAAACTCAAATTTTAATATTTCTCGAGGTATCTTGCAACGTATTATAGTAACATGTTTGTTTCAATAACGTGCGTTTAATAGCAGTGCTTCTTTAACGTACCATCATAGAACTCATAGTGTAATATTTCTCGAAATATATTGCAACGTAATATAGTAACATGTTTTTTTACATAACTTGCGTTTAATAGAAGTGCTTCTTTAATTGTACCATCATAGAACTCATATTGTAGTATTTCTCGAGATATCTACAGTGTGATAAAGTAACAATTCAAATAACTAGGTTTGGTTGAGTTTTCTATTATTCAGTAGACTAACACAATTCTATTTTATTAGTAAAGCAGCTATAGTGCGATGAGCTGATTCAATGAGAATGTCGAGTTTAGCTCCATTTCACCTTCCTCTCAAGTGAAGTATCCGAATTCTGATGCCTTTTCATACTTCAATACTGAAATCTGGAGTCATGTTCGTCTGAAATGATCCAAAACATTTTCGGTGACGAAGAACAAGTAGTTCTAAACGAAGCTCTCCTCCCCCGCTGGGATATTTTCAACGTCACAGACACCCAGGATGAAAAGACATAGTGCAATCTAGGTGAAGAGGTATTCTTATTGTCTCGTCAGGTACAAAATTGAGCGCCCATCCCACCATAGCTGCTTTGAGTGTAGAAGACTCGGTTGCTCCACAGTTGCTTTGGGATCGTGTCTGCCAATATCGTAGCGCGCTCAATCGTAAACTTTTTTATCCCTTCAGACGAAAATAACTTCCAATTTCAGAAGTGAAGTCTGAAACAGCATTAGATTTTAGATGTTGCACGTAACAGGAAGGTGAACTGGAGCTAAATTCAAAATTCCCTTTTGTTTGCTAAGTAGTTGTAAAATTATCATTTCTGTATTATTGCTTGCCTATACGTTTTCCATAGCGCAGCTCATTAATTAGGCTACATTTTAATAACACTTTTTTTCTCGTCAAGCAATTTGGTATACTCCTATCTTGTTATAGTTCTAAAAATTTGTTTCAAGTAACTGTTTTCATTGTGTTGATAGAAAAATTAATAACCCTTCTGTTAATAACCATATAACTCAAATACGTGTCTTGTCTTGTTTCATTTACCTATTATAGAATGAGCCATTTTACAGCGAATTTTATCCCATAATAGGGTATTATTTAAGTAAAAGTTGCCCAATGTCACAGAGCCAAACATTTAGCAGCCACGGCTGGTTTTGTGGCTTCCATTACATAATCCGTTCAAAGGCTTGTCGAGTTATGAAAGCCCACATACTCAATGTTGGTGACGTTGGTTTTTAAAAGCAATGTATGTGACTTGGTTTATGAAAAGTTGTTTGGTGAATTAACTTGCGATTAACTATGCCCCATTGTATCAAGTTCTATGAGGCCTATTTACCGAAATCCAATTCTTTTTTGAGACAGAGTGGAATATTTGGAATTTAAATCATTAAGTATCATGAGTAAAGAATAATGCAGAAATTTTGGCTCCTGTCTGAAGTAAGAGTTTACTGCCTGAAATCAAAACGAGCTTCCCCTCCTGAAACATCAAGCCATGAGTAAAGAATAATGCAGACATTTGGCTCCTGTCTGAAGTAAGAGTTTACTGCCTGAAATCAAAAACGAGCTTCCCCTTCCTGAACATCAAGCCATGGAGTAAAGAATAATGCAGACATTTGGCTCCTGTCTGAAGTAAGAGTTTACTGCCTGAAATCAAAACGAGCTTCCCCTCCTGAACATCAAGCCATGAGTAAAGAATAATGCAGAGGTTTTGGCTCCTGTCTGAAGTAAGAGTTTACTGCATGAAATAAAAACGAGCTTCCCCTCCTGAACATCAAGCCATGAGTAAAGAATAATGCAGACATTTTGGCTCCTGTCTGAAGTAAGAGTTTACTGCCTGAAATCAAAACGAGCTTCCCCTCCTGAACATCAAGCCATGAGTAAAGAATAATGCAGACATTTTGGCTCCTGTCTGAAGTAATAGTTTACTGCATGAAATCAAAACGAGCTTCTCCTCCTGAACATCAAGTCATGAGTAAAGAATAATGCAGACGTTTTGGCTCCTGTCTGAAGTATGAGTTTACTGCATGAAATCAAAACGAGCTTCCCCTCCTGAACATCAACCCATGAGTAAAGAAATAATGCAGACATTTTGGCTCCTGTCTGAAGTAAGAGTTTACTGACTGAAATCAAAAACGAGCTTCACCTCCTGAACATCAGGTCATGAGTAAAGAATAATGCAGACGTTTTGGCTCCTGTCTGAAGTATGAGTTTACTGCCTGAAATCAAAACGAGCTTCACCGCCTGAACATCAAGCCATGAGTAAAGAATAATGCGGACGTTTTGGCTCCTGTCTGAAGTATGAGTTTACTGCATGAAATCAAAACGAGCTTCCCCTCCTGAACATCAAGCCACGAGTAAAGAATAATGC
The DNA here is from genome assembly GCF_021130785.1 of Homalodisca vitripennis. Lineage (NCBI taxonomy): Eukaryota > Metazoa > Arthropoda > Insecta > Hemiptera > Cicadellidae > Homalodisca > Homalodisca vitripennis. Next base: position 26,890 of record NW_025778337.1, read on the forward strand.
AGACATTTTGGCTCCTGTCTGAAGTAAGAGTTTACTGTTTGAAATAAAAAACGAGCTTCCCCTCCTGAACATCAAGCCATGAGTAAAGAATAATACAGACATTTTGGCTCCTGTCTGAAGTAAGAGTTTACTGCCCTGAAATCAAAACGAGCTTCACCGCCTGAACATCAAGCCATGAGTAAAGAATAATGCAGACGTTTTGGCTCCTGTCTGAAGTAAGAGTTTACTGCCTGAAATCAAAACGAGCTTCACTGCCTGAACATCAAGCCATGAGTAAAGAATAATGCAGACGTTAAGCTAAATGGCATCTTCAGACGTGACTGCAGGGAATGGGCCTGTAAGTACACCTTACTGAGGCTTCATATACGACGTTTATTTATTTGTTACGTTTATTTTTTCCCGTGCAGTATTGTAAGGTATAATATGTAAGTCAGACAGGACTATGTCTGGACTCACATAATATGTAATTAAAACAAAGGAAATATTATGAGATTAGGATTATGTAAGTATAAAAAGTTTTTTGTTACAAACTATTATTCACACGTTATAAAAATTAAAACATTAAGTATATATGTATAGGGAAGCAGGAAATCTGAAACAACTTGGTTTTAAAATCAAGATGAAACCTAGGCTAAATTTAATTTTTGATAATTAATGCGAAACCTTATTAAGTAGATAAAAAACTTTTTTTAAATTTATTTAAATTTTTTATATTGAAATTCTGCATAGGGACTCCATAATGTTATATTATAAGCGATTTCCGAAAAAGATTGCAGAGTAAAATATTTAAAAACTTCTAGAAATTATTGTTATTATTCTTTTAATTATTATTGAAAAAGGACAGAAGTTTTGAAAAAGATTATAATACATTATAAAAGCGTAGCCGTTTTGCCCATGTGTGCTAAACAAAGCGGGCTCGACATTTGATTAAGTCAACCAAGTAATCAGCCTCTCTACATTCAATTTCCATTCCCTCGCAAGATGGCGCTGTACGACTTTTAATTGATTCTAACTTCTAGAAAATACTCTTTAGCTAGGGCCAAAAACATTTTTAGGCATTTACTTTATTTTGCTTATCATTAATGTTGTCGAGAAGCCTTTATAAACTTGTTTCAAACACTAGATAAAATGATTTAAATTTTAAAATTTGGGCATACAACCTTTCCAAAGCAGGAAGTAATGGAATACGATGTACATTTGAAGATAAATTAATCCAAACTGTTATTTTTGAATTCTTAAAACTCAGAAACAAAACCATTTTAATTGTTCTGAACATACACAGCATGTACTATTAATAGTTTATCAAAAGAAATACAAATATATTTTGAATGATTTTCCTGGTTTGCTCAAATGAATAGAAATGTAACTTAACTTAATTTGTAAACAACCATTCCTAATGTTAATTTGAAACTTTAAATCTGTATTATTAAATGTAGACAATAATAACAAAACCATAACTAAATATATATAAAAAAATTTTCCCCAGTGGTTATAAGAAAAAAATACGCGTGGAACATTTATTGTTATTGTTATGCTGTCTAAGATTAAATTAAGTAATATATATATATTATTATATATATATATATATATATATATATATATATATATATATATATATAATCTAATGTAATTTGATTATTAATGAATGGTTATTTACAGTAAGATTAGAATGGAGAATCTAATTTATCAAGATGAAGATGATTTTATTAAGCACAAAATAATTTTTAAAGGTTTAAATAATAATAGCAAAAGGTTCCGTAACAAAAGTAAATCATGGAAATCCTTAGGAAACATTTACCAATTTTGTTTAGCTTATTTGATTTTGAAATAAATTCTACATCACAGGTTTATGAACTGAATAATTAGAAAATGAAATGAGGACAGATATATGTATATTCATGCACTACTATGAAATATTATTGTAAAATAGATTCCACTACTCTCTGACGTCGATTGGTATTAAAATCGAACCTGAAAGAAACCAAATTTTATTGATGAAATTGCCTTATTGATGAATAACAGTTTGTGTGATTGATATACATTTAAGGGAATAGGGAAAAGCTAACTAATAATTGCAGAAATTACTTAGTAGTTACCACGATAGTTTAATTTTAAAAGCAATCAAGTAAACATTTTAATTTTTAAATATATAAACTTTTTATGCGTTCAAAATATTTGTGAAAAAGCATACAATTATTCTTAAAATAAAAACTAGTATACAAATATTTATAGGGTCCCTTTTTTATTTAAAGTGAATAGATTAGTAGAAATAATTAAATATGAATGAAATTGGTTACTGCAAGTGAACTTCAAATATGCCAAAAACATTGCGATTTTTTATGGAAGAATGGAGAAGTTGAATAACGAAACTTTTATTGAACACCAATAAACTTTTCTTTAGGCAATTTTACACTTTTACTTGCACAATAACATTTACACATACTTCCAAACATGTTACAGCTTCATAAAAAGTACCTTATACGGTTAGGTTTATTACATATGAAGGTGTGGGACAAAGTACTAATCCCGCCTTTCCCACACAACAGCCCAAATCTGTCCCATTAGTCTCTTTGCTAAAGCGCTCTGTCACAGGGTTAATCATAATCTCCATAATAATACTTATACTTTACATGGTCTTATTGACACTTCTATATTCAATATTTTATCTATTATTTCACTATTCTAAATCCATTCACTCGCACAAGATAGTTAATTTTTATGTACCTATGTTTGCATAAATAAATTTAGATTTATAATAAACAACTTTTATCAACCTACCTACTTTTTCATTTTAAAAAAACCACTATATATATAATAGTTTATGCTCCTAAGGCCAAAACAGTAGAAGTATTAAGAAATAATACCTTTTCAATAATTTTTAGCAACTAAAGGTAAAATGTTATTCAAGATTTAATTTAGAAATCTTTATTACAGAAACGTAGATTGTACAAATCTTTAGTGGACAACTGTTGAAAGTCATGCAGTTTAAGCTAATTATCTTTAAGAATATGATCGCTAGTTCTCTCTACCTTGGCCGATTGGTCTAGTACTTTATTATCTATCAAATAATTCGATAACACTCTTACCCTGGTTGATTTTGTGATAAATTTAACATAATTTTAGACATTCAGAGTAGACGTATATGAAGTAAAAACACTTTCAAAATTGTGTTTTAAATTAAATCAGTGCTCGTATCTTCTTTGTACATATTGTCTAGAAATAAGGGATGAAACACGGCATCTTGGTAAATATAGCTAATTTACTATGTTCTTTTCACTACTCCACGGCATTTAGACAACGTTCACTTTTAGCAAAGCAGAAACATCTTCAACAACAGAGTTTCAATCCTAAGGCTGTACACACAATACAAGTGTTTTAGGTCAGACTACTTCACCGTTTTCCTTTACTCACAAAGTGAAGTGTAATTTTCATCCCTAAGTCTGTTTATGCTCTTTCCAGTATGCTACGAATTATGAGTTGTCAGTTAGAGAGAACAGCAAACTAGGTTGCCATATTAAAGATTCAGAAGTTTGGCTCAGTCATTAGGATATTATAATTACGTAGTTATAGTTAGATTCATGAAAGATAATTGGACTTGGAAAAACCTAAATCTCTTATTCTCTTCCAAGTGTGCCACCGCTACACCGAAGAGACCTTTTGTTCACGCGCAATTTCGTATCCTCTGAACCAGAATAAGCAGTTAAGTTAAAATGAAACAGCCACCAACGACGCCAATGATGAATTTGATTTTCTTTCTACGATGAAGAAAATATTTTAAAAAGTGTACAATTTAGACATTTTAAGTTACTCCGGTTTTAGTATTTTTTGTTCCATACTTGATTATGCCTTGTTTTCTGACCAAGAAAATATAACCCATCAGGGAAACCCACTTTTTTTTAAATGAAAAATTAAGTAACTTTCATAACAGCCTTTTAATTTGAGTTAAACTGCATTGCCGTTTGTATTTGTAGCGTCAGCAGTTACCTGCTACTTTGCACGCAATGTAGTGCACATTTACGACTACTGCTGGTTCCAGTATTGTCTTTCTGACGCACATTTTTGAGTTTGCCTTCTTGACACGATCAGGACAATATATATCACAGGTCAAAGAAGTCTACTTCTGTCAAAAGAGAACGGTTATGGATTTTATATCTGTCTTTAAATATATAGTAAAATCTTTTTAACATTTTTAGAGCATGAAGAGCTGGAATTTCTATATTAGTTCTAAAGAACTAAATCTATCATAGTAATTTGGGTAACCGTGAATGAAGAACAAAAACAACACTTTCGTATTTATTTTATTAGGATTATTGTCAAACGTGTATAAATAACCAAACTAATATGTGATCGAAAGCTTAAACGTTGTTTAACTACTTATAACATTTCATTACCTTTAATATGTTTAAAGTACTGTTAAACTGATATATTTTCCATACAAATATAATTATAATATAATTTGAATACTGCTAAATTTCAAGTCCTGACGAGGTAATGTATTTTGTAAATTATAGTGTTATATTAGTATATTGAGATTAAAACTAAATATTGCTCTTTAAATTAATTTAATCTATATGGAGTATTATACGATTACAAAATAGTCTCAAAAGCATATAATCTGAATTATATCTTATTCCAATATATCTAATCATAATCTAATAATTAATATCTAATAATTATATCTAATCAGAGCTATATCTCATTACAATATATCTATTCAGAGCTATATCTCATTACAATATATATAATCAGAGCTATATCATATTCCAATATATCTATTCAGAGCTAAATCTTATTCCAATATATCTAATCAGAGCTATATCTCATTACAGTATATCTAATCAGAGCTATATCATATTCCAATATATCTATTCAGAGCTAAATCTTATTCCAATATATCTAATCAGAGCTATATCTCATTACAGTATATCTAATCAGAGCTATATCTTATTCCAAATATATCTATTCAGAGCTATATCAATTAGAAAGTATTTGATTGACTTTTAGAGCATCATACCACACGAGGGACGGGAAAGATATCATATCATGTCTGCCTTTATGTCCCGCCGAAATCTAATTAATACTGAGTCCAATGATGGTGTGTGTCACCCCACAGTCTTTGGCTTAGCGTTAGCGAATATGGTGGTTCTTTGGGCAAATAAAATTGCAATGAAAAAATATGAAAATAATTAAATTTGTATTGAACTCATTAAGAGAAAATTTCGAAGTATTTCACGCCCTCATATGAAAACTGTTTACTCTTCAACCCCGGGTCCCACAACAATGTTCTTTGAACTTAAAAGTACATTTGACTATTATATTGGAATATATTTTAGTGGCTATAACTTATCTCATGATTGTTTAGAACGTCATGTAAAAATATAATACACTCGGAAGTAAATGTAAATGCCTACCTTCATCCATCTGCAATACAAATTATGAATATATTTTATTTTCAAGAGATTAGTAGTAATCCACTGTTAAAGGAGTTAACATGTATTAGTGACTATGCTAGACCACAAACACGCATTCAATGGTTGACACCGACCTCAGTCAGTTGTATGCTTTGTGGCTTATGTGTGCAGTCATGTTAATTGAGTTTGATATATATATATATATATATATATATATATATATATATATGTACAATACTGTTCCATAATTATACATAAGCCAGTACTTGATTTCCTTCCTGGAATTTCTTTCATTAGCACTAGTAAAATATTTACTCAATTATTACTTTTCTTATAATCATTATTTATTATGTGATTTATTTGGAAACTATATAAAATTTGTATATGAAACTTGTTTTTTAATATATCACTATATAAATACAGGAATATCAGGAGCTGAAAAACAAATATCAATGCTAATCTGAATCTGAAAAATTGAAACTTAGTATATAACATATCAAACTTAGAAAATATAACTCAAATTGTACCTTATTTATATCAAAAATTTATATATCCCACTTTCGCCTGTGCTGTTGTGAAGTGTGATTGTGCTCTTGAATTCTCATACTCGAGCTCTAGAATTCCATCCTACACAGTTACGAGGCTTAGACTGGTCTTCTGGACTAGTTTGAGGCCTTCTCTTTTTCTTCTTTTATTTTTATCTGTTCTTTATTGTGTATTGTGTATATAAACACACCCCTTTACCAAACTGACGAAAAGACCAGATTCCAATCCTCAAAAAAGTTGAGTTATACGTTTTGTAAAATATAACGATGGCAAATGTCTAATATACAGTTATCCTTACAAAATATACTTGATTTAAAGTTTAAAATTTTTTACTTTAACATAACGAATAACCCACAGTTGGTTTAGTTTAAACTGTGTGTTTCCTTGTTGAACTCTAAATTCAGATATATTTAATAAGTAATGCCAAATATAAGTAACATATAATTATAATTTGTACGATAATTTTAAATGTAACTTATCATAATTGACGGTGAAGGACCATCTATTGATACAAGCTATACACGCATTCTTATGAGATTACTACACTGGATATCAACATAGCATATTCTTTTTATAAGGCGCAGGTGTTGTGGTAAACATGAAAGATTTATCGATCAGATTCGACAAGAAGATATGAACATTTTATTGCAGCTGCCATTCTATAAAACGCTTTATTTGGATCGGTTTCAAATTCGTCTCAGGGGAGCAGCAAAGAGTTGTCGCCGACGCGAGACTTATCAGCAGTAAAAATGTGGCACCCGATTATATCGATTGTTCTACAAATCTTATATTTCTTATTATAAATGTCTTGCAATAAACTTATTAATTCTTATTTGTATAGTGAATTCTTAGTGTAGCATACACTTCACCTTGCTCTAACCTAGTAAAATTGCTTTGCATGAATGTAAAATAAATATGAAAGAATGCTTGCATTATTGGTTTTTCAAATTCAGCTTGAATTAAAAAGTTCAAGTTCTTAAAATAATCCTCATCTATACTTTCTAGAGTTTCAAAAGGTGAAGTGGACCGTTTTTCAATAATATTTCAAATTAAAAGTAATATAGTACCTAAACATTTGAAATTTTACTCAATCATTTAATATATATTACGAAAGAGGTGAAAACAGAATTAAAGCTGTAAATAATTCAACCAATGTGACAATTCTCAAAACCGTCAGGGTCATAACAGATAAATTCAAATGTATGAGCATACATTATTGGTGAAATCCACACGATGTCCTATTTGAAGATCTAGTTATCCTTCAAAACCCGTAATGAAATAGTTAACCTTTTATAAAATTCGAGCATCATCGTCCAGAAGAAGAAAATAGACCTTGTATGGGATGATCCTGATGTATAATTTTCTTAATAACTTGAATTTCCATGTATTATATTTTGTAATTAGGTATAGAAAAGTTTCAAACTATACAGTCCACTTTAATTGTACCAGAAATAAAACACGTTCGCCTAACTATTAAGCCCATATTTTTTTCTTCTATGCTATTGGTCGTAAAATGGATTAAAACTTGTTCAGCACGTTACATGTTAGACAAATTTATTCATAAACATATTCTATACTGATTATTAGTATGTACTTTAAAATTAAACAAACGCAGCGTGGATGTTTCTTGAGTAAGTTTTGTATAGGAGGTATAAACTAGCATGTGGTTTTTACACTTATCAAGCATTCTCTTTAGACTCTAGAAAACAATTTTCTGTCAGCAACAGTTATTTATTCAACAAGATTATATATATCATGCCAGAAAATAATATAATATAAAAGATAATAGCCACATAATATAAAAAAACGCAAATCTCACTGAAACTACTTTCTACAGCGCTATGGACGAAAACTAATACTAATGGGACCTAGGGCAACACTAACGAAATCTGTTGGCTGATCTTATTTTTCAGCGAATGAATACGGGCTTGGAATCATTTTTTGTCAACTACATCGGTATTACAGTAAAATTCATTATAAGATTTTCAATCATGTATCATAATTTAACAGCTGGTAATTAAAAAAACAAATAGAAATCGTGAAAATTCTTTGACCTCAGTTTCAGTTAAAATTTTTACGGACACATGTAATGATTTATAAGAAAAATTGAATATTCAAAATAAGTATTTGAAAATTATACTTCAGGTAGAATCCCATGATACGATAATGACTTTGCTGTTTTAAATTTCTTATATTTTGAAACAGTATAATAAATCTGAAATCAAACTTTAAATTAGTTTATTACAGCTTTTTAAAAAATCCATAAGAGTACATTTGAGAATTTCGGGATTATTACCCAGAGGCTCAGGTTTTTGGAATATTGTTGTTTTGCCATACAATTATTTTAAATATAGGGCTTTTCGTTTTGGGTGGGTAAATTTGGCAGCCTGTAGCGGCCATGTTGTTTTTGGTGTTAGATGAGGTTGATGGTTGATTGGTTGATGGTTGATTGAGGATGATGGTTATTGATTAGTGTATTTTTGTTCAGTAAGTGCTGCCATTTCATTACAAATTATTTCATCAGAATAAGTTACAGGACTGAGAAGCACGTTCAGATGATTAAACTTTATTATCAAAATGAGTGTTAACTAGTTAAAACGTTGCGACTATTTTACGGCATACGCAGAGGCCAACTCAATGTCAACTCATCAATGGTTGGTAGCTAAATTTGAGAAGACCAGTTTGGTAAACAACTAGCCTATACCCAGATGGCAAAGGAACAGCAGATCTATAGAGAACGTCGCCGTTGTCAAACGTGAAAGTGTGCAGAGAGGCAATCCATTCCTCGCCGTCCACAAGAACTAGGCCTTTCGAAACTTCAACTTGGTGAATTTTGCGTCTGGATTTAAGCCTGCATGCGTACAATATCCAACTGACCAAGGAGCTAAAAATGTATGTCCATAGACAACGCCGTTTGTTCCCCAAGTGGGCTTTGGAGCGATTGGAAAAGGGCCCAAATTTCGGCCGAAATATTATCTTCAGCCTCAAAAGCACATTCCTGGATGAATGGATATGCTAAAAAGCATAATTTCCGTATATGAGACAACGCCAACCTACATGAGTTCACCAGGTAGCGACAAATCCACAAAACGTTAATGTTTGGTGCGGATTTTGGGCTGGCGGAGTGATCGGTCCGTATTATTTTTTACGTCGTTGGTGAGGCGACACCGTCAATGGCGAACGCTACAAGACCATGACAACGGATTTATTTTGGCCCAAATTGAACCGTATGGACGCAAACGACTTGTGGTTTCAGCAGGACGGCGCTACGTGCCACACAGAAAAACGACACCATGAACATTTTGCAAGAACGCGGCAGAGTAATTGAAAATTGGACCACTCGAATCCGTACCATTGTGAGAAACCGCGGTGGACATTTGAACCATGTCATATTCCATACTCAATAGCGTACACAGGCCTTTCATATGAAAAAATATTTCGGTAATATATCATGCATAGCTTGTTTTATTTGACCTCAAACATCTACCCGACCAAAATGAAAAACCCGTTATAACACCTGTATTTATTTATAACGCTAACATTTTATTTAATTGTTGCAGCTCTTATCGTTCTAGTAATATATGTTTGGATGTATTTATCTGACTGAACCTGTATACATGAGGCCCCTGCTTTTATTGATGTCGATATTAGTGTATTTTTTTCAATAATAATATTTATGTACTTGCAGTTAAAAAAATTACGTTTTTCAATCTAACCACATTACAAAATTATATATTTGTATTGTTTCTCGGGGCAAAGTAGCAAACTTAAATTTTGCCTTGAGAATAAAGTTAAATTGAATTAGAAGTGCAAATCCTGAAAGGAATTACTCACACTTTTGTTTAACTTCTGGCCCTCCTAATTATTAACACTGTAAAACGAACACCTGGTGCACGATATACTACTAATTCCACATTTTACATATCATAGAACCCTATCGTATTATATCACAAGTTCTTTTACTGCGAAATTTATGAACTTCGACTTTGGAGTTCCTCTCATTAATCCGCAATAGTCCAAGTGCTACTGAAATCGTGTGAGCTATTTAAACAACTACACGAAATATCGCATATAAATTGCGAATGAAGCTGCAGGTATGCAATCAAAATGTCTAAAAACTTGAGTTCCATTAATAATAATAGGAATAAATCCAAATGATGGTTTCTTGATTGGTTTCATTAATTTCAGTTTTTGCTAGATCTACATTGTACTTTATATAATACGATTGTCTATTAAAAACTATTAAACATTAATCATTAGTATTATGAGCATTGTTAATTATTATATTTCTAAAAATCAAGTACTGTTTGAAAGCTTTCACATACAAATGAGTGAACGTTCAAAAGCTGGAGTGATTCTAGTTAGAGGTCAGGTCGGCCCGTCCAATATTGATGTGGGTCTCTGTCCACCTCTCAGCGTATAAGTTACACGTTGATGTTTACACAAATTAACATGATGCTTAATTTTTACTAAACACGAGTATCTTCGTTTTGGTGTGAATGAAATTACCGGCTGTTTTATTATATAATAATGTCATATCACATTAAGGAAGATGAATAGTATGAATCATAGAAAAATAGGAATTGCAACGTCTGTTTGTGATTCTATACCTCATTCCTTGCTACGTAATTGTTACTTAATTAAATCAGGCAATTAATTTTGAACGAAGTGAAGCAAAAATGATGTATATCTCTACTTTTGAGGTAATGTGACGAATGTATACGCTGAGAGGTGGACAGAGACCCACATTAATACCGCGTAGTGCCGACCTGACCTCTATTCAGAATAAGCCCTGACTTTTGAACTTTCACGCATTTGTTATGTAAAATTTCACATCCTACTTTCTACTTGTTTTTTTTTATAACATATATTATTTATTTATTTATAATATTTCAGTTTGAGATCATTATTAGAAGTCAACGCATATCTGAAGGACAACTATTTGTGAATGTAAATTTATCTTTTGAGGTAAAAGATTCATAGTAAAGTTATAGTGTTGCACTTCAATTAGTAAGAAATAGACAAGAAATTTTGAGTTTATGTTTATAATATAAATGTAAATTAAATTTTATATATATATATTATAAATCGTAAATTTTAGATCAAAACCACTTTAATATCATTTGAAAATTATCTTTTCCTGGTAAAAATTTTGTTTAATTTCCTACTTGAAATACCTAATATATACTGATTAGAATTTGTCCACGGTTTCTCACTTAATTTCGGAATATGTTCACATGTACAAGTACTGATAATCCGATTGAATTTACATTTCGTACGCCAATTTTGAGTTTAAACTTGTTGGCAAGATCAAGAAAACATGTCAAAAAGTGCATATTTATTACCATTTTAATAGAATCTAATCTTAATACATTCTGTTTCATGGTTGAGTTTGCCTTGTTTTCCCGATAAAGACTATATATATAAAAGATGTATATATATATATATATATATATATACATATATGTATATATATATATATATATATATATATATATATATATATAGTTTATATATATATATGTGATTCAATGTTTATTGAAATTAAATAAGGCTATTGCCATTTATACTATTTCACGAAAATAAAAGTTGTTTGACAGGTATTTGGTCTTCCGATCATATGTTAGTTTGCTTATTTAAACACATATGTGACAGATAAGGCCAAATACAAAATAATTTAGTCGGAAAAAGTAAGCGCTCTGTGGTGTAATGGTAGCACATTCACCCGGCAAGTGAGAGATCGGGTTCGACTCCCGGCGGAGCGAGTACTTTTTGCGATTCAATGTTTATTGAAATTATATATATATATCCCTTAATCAGAAAAGCCGTCTTATTTCAAAATAAAACTAAGATGGTTTTTTAAAAGGTTTTAAATTTGTAGTAAAAGGACAGTTATAAGTATATGTTTACTACACCTTATAACATTTTTATAGTGTATTTTCTTACTCTGTGTTCAATAGCGATTGCACACATGTGAAGTGAGAAGGGTTGTTACTATGAAACTTACTCTATGCTTTCACACTATAAATATAATAATATTGAAAATAGTAGTTAATTAAATAAAAACATATGGTTGTGCTGTCATACAGCTACACGTAACAGTTGATTAAATTTAAGTCTTTGTTAATTAATATTTACAACTATACAGACCAGAGATTTTCTTTTTCTTAAAAGACTAAAAAGGCGTAGTTCGGAGGGACTTTCGAAACATGAGTAGTTCCTACATTAATCCCAATCACCGTAATAATATCGATTTAAAGTTTGGTACAATCCGCTGACCGGTTTACACGTCATTTTTATGATTAGGATACAACTGAAGGATCTAAATATGTTATCGGTAAGAGTTATGAATTACTATGTGAATTTTCAATAATATCATTTGTACCTTTTTACTTTTATTTTAAGTTTTGATCGTATAATGTAGTACCAAAAAGGAAATGCCAGTGACGCCACGATTGCTTGATGAGTTTGTTACACCGAATGTACCGTCAAAACTTCAGGGGCGTCATGAATACAGGCTAAATTAGATAAGGTAATCTAAAAATATATTAGTAGAACGGTTACAGTTATAACCCATAAACTGTTTTTTACAACATAGAAGCAAAATATAACATCCACAAATAAACATAACATTATTAACATATTTTTTTAGAACCTAAGGCAGCTGATGTCCCAGAACTTGAGGTCAAACTTTCAAATCTCATAATTCTCGAAAGATAACTTTGACAAAGCAAGCTCAAATTTGTTTCTCCCCTTGTTTAAATTATATATACTTTTAAAGTGTAAGTCTTTTACTTTATAGTTTATTATGGCTGTATAAGAATTATTAGATGAAAAGCTCACACTCTTACAGAACACAAACATTGAAAAGCCATAGCTGGGTATGTGTTTTCTATTACACAAACCGTTCTGAATATGTCGAGTTTAGCAGTGCTCACACCACCCCATTAATGCTATCGTTGGTTTTGACAGCTAAAACCTTGACTTAAATTGCGAATATTCGTTTCGTAAAGTAATTCACCATCAATTATTGTCCTATTTTAAGATATCTTATATATATATAAAAATCTTGAGTCACGATGTATGTTGCCAATAAACTCCAAAACGACGGAACCAATTTCAATCAAATTTCACATGTATCCGTAATTTAGTCTAACTTAGAAGATAGGATAGTTATTATCTGAATTATTCGCTTATGTCGTGAATATAAACGAATAAAATGAAGAAAAGTTTTCAAAGCGCCTGCACATTATAACCTGCAATTACGAGATAGATACGTATATTAAACAGTGAAACACTATTTGAAGGCGCTAAGTTATGATGTATAATTGTCTAAACTAAATTTTTGGTTGAACTTAAAGGTTGAGTGGTAGACCACTTTGTAATAAAATACATTATGCATGTACAATACATTTTTGACATATTTTCTTGATCGTGACATCAAGGTAAAATCTACATCGGGGTTGGAAATATAATTTACTTCAACCAGAAATGCTCATACGCGGGCAAAACTTACGAAAAGCGTGCGAAGCCGCGGGAAAACAGTGTTTGTATGTTCCGTTATAACTCTGGAACCAATGCACGAAACATCGTGAAATTTTTGTACAGTGATTCTACACGTTCCTGGAAGTAACATAGGCATAACACACTAGAGTAAATTTGGTCCAATTTAAATAGGTTATTTAATTAATTTTTTAATTATAAATCGTTGTTGATGTTAGAGTGTTTAATATTGGATGCAACAGACTGCGCTACGACACATAATACAAAGCGAACTGATACTTAACAGCTGTTAATACTTTGAGCTGAAGTTCATCAAAGAGACAGAAACATTTGTTTACATTTAAAATTTAGAAAATTTTTATTGTAAAGTGCTTGATCAATAGTGTAATGCAGGTTTCATAGAAGACGTCATTGCCTAATTTTAAATTCAGATTGCACCAATGATCAATAAACTATCTAATGCAATGAAAATACTATTAAACGCTATTATGAAAACAACCTCATTGTAAAAATCCGTGAATGTTTGCACATAAGGTAATCGAATTTAGTTACATAGAAGGTAAATGAAAAGAGCCGAAAGAAGACACTTTATGATCGAAATTGGGTTTCTTTCATTCATTTTCTTGAAGGCACATTCCTAAATAATACTGGAAATATCTTAGACAGAAAATTAATTTTAACAGACCGAATATGATTCTTTATAACCTAATTAGTTTACCGAGATTCATCCGTATACAGTAACTGTTCTGAATAACTTATCAACACCTAGCAAAAACCACAAAAGATAGAGGCAGGAATATGGTACATACCTTTATAATGCGCCCAAGAGGCTCACGATGGAACGACTATCAATTTATTATCTCAGCAATGTTTAGAATGTGATAGAAAAAGAATAAGAGAATATAGTGTACTGTTTTCAACGGGAAATTGCGTGCGAAGCCGCGGGCAACTGCTAGTATATATATATATATATATATATATATATATAGTATATATATATATATATATATATAATTTAGTTCCGGAACATTGGATAAAAAATAATATAACGTTGTACTGGCTAACTAGGTTGTGAAATGTTGCATTATATAAAATGGAACTAACTAACGATACAAACTATGTAGTCGAAATAGGTCTTTGTTTCCTAGTATTACATGGTCGTATAGTTGCTGTTAGAAGATATTAAAAACATATGTTACAGTATATTTGGTGTGTTAGAAATACCATTGTCGATAGTAAATACTGCACACTACATAAACTTAAAAATGGAAAATGTTTATTTCATTATATTTTTAATAATTAATTCTTGAGCGTTATAATGTAGTAAGCCAGCTCACAGGCCTAAGAAGCTTATTAATATACAAGATATTATCCTCGTCTTTGCTCACATTGCCCCTTATACTTAAATATGAGACTTAGTTGATTACAATGTCGTTACTCTGTCAACTCTCTCGATTAAAGTTGGAGACATCCGAGCAGTGCATGATCAGTAATAGTCAGTGAATACTAATATACTTAAAACATTTCTAAGTTCAGTAATATTCATTACAATATTTACTTACCACGAGTAAAAAGTACTAAACCTACAAACATGTACCAATCAGTTTTTAATGGCCTAGCTGTAAAAAAGGAACTCTTAAACATTAACAAAGAACTTGAATATAAACAATAACATAGAATCTTGTGTGCGTGTATATGTCCGTGAACCTATCCTAAACGGCTGGGCTGATTTTAATGAAATCATGATTTGTGTGTCTTCAATTGGAGTCTAGAAACATATGAATTTACATATTACCACACCGCCTGTAAATGTGAAACTGCAATTGCAAAACAGTACTTTATATTAAATAGATAAACTCGGTTTGAAGGCATTCAGTTATGATGTGCATCTCTCTTTAAAATCAATTTCTGTTGAATTTAAGTATTGGGTGTTTGACCACTTTGTAATATAGTACATGTACGTGTACCATGCGTATTATTATATATTTTTTAATTCACGGGGCACAGAACCTACAAAGATTTAAAGTCGTTTATAATTCAAATTATAAATATTAGCAGTAATTAATTATAGTTTCTTTTGGAATTAACTAGATTTTTTTCTCTAGAATTAAGCAAGGAGCTAAAAATGTATGACCATAGACAACGCCGGTTGTTCGCCGAGTGGGCTTTGGAGCGTTTGGAAGAGGACCATAATTTCGGATGAAAAATTATCTTAAGCACATTCCTGGATGAATCGCTATGTTAACGAGCATAAGTTCCGTATACGAGAGAACGCCAACCCACATTGTGAGAAACCGCGGTGGACATTTGAGCGATGTCATATTCCGTACTTAATGGCATACATAGGCCTTTCATATTAACAATACATTTCGTTAATATATCATACATAGTTTGTTTTATTTCATCTCAACATCTACCTGACCAAAATGAAAAACCCGTTATAACCCCTGCATTTATTTATTAGGCTTACATTTTGTTCCATTGTTGCAGCTCTTATCGTTCTCGTAATATGTTTTAGATTTATTTATCTGACTCAACCTGTATACATACATGAGGCTCCTTCCTTTTTTGATGTCGATAGTAGTTTTAATTAATTTTCAATAATAATATCTATGGACTTGCAATTAAAAAAGCTATACGTTTTTCAATCTAACCTCATTACAAAATTATATATATAGGTTTATTTATATTGTTTCTCGGGGCAAAGTAGCAAACTTAAATTTTGCCTTGGGAATAAAGTTAATTTTAATTAGAAGTGCAAATCCTGAAACAAGAATTACTTCCACTGGCCCTCTTAATTAATAATACAGTAAAACGGACACCTGGTGCACGATATACAACTAATTCCACATTTTAAATATTATAGAACCCTATCATAATATATCACAAGTGCTTTTTACTGCGAAATTTATTAATTTTGACTTTGGAGTTCCTCTCATTAATCTGCAATCTAAGTGTTACTGAAAACGTGCGAGCTATTTAAACAAATACACGGAATATCGCATATAAATTGCGAGTGAAGCTGCGGGTATGTAATTAAAATATCTAAAAACGTGATTTCATTAATAATTATAGGAATAATTCAAATGTTACTTCTTGATTGTTTTCATTAATTTCAGTTTATTGCTAGATCTACATAGCACTTGAAAAAAAACGCTTATAATATTTCACTTTTACAAATATTTTTTTCTGTCGCAAAAGTATTAATATATATATATATATATATATATATATATGTAGATATTAAAAGAATACAACAAACATATTTAAAGAATACATATTTTATTGAACACATTAAAAAATTATTTAAAGAATTATTATTGTAATAGCAGTACCAAAACAAAAAACCTGCAAAAATATATACCCGGGTGAGTTTTTAAAGTGATTTTTTTAAGTAGTCCACGTAGATCCTGAATCAAAAGAGATATTGAAAAACTCTCAAAAGCAAAAATGTCTTATTTTGTAGATTAGAATCTAAAAACAACATAAAATACAGGGTGTTACATAAAAGATTTTAAAGTTGGCCGCTATATTGGAAAATGGCGGCCATCTTCAAAAAATTTGAATCATTAGTATTATGAGCATTTAAAATTATTATATTTATAAAAATAAAGTACTGTTTGAAAGCTTTCATATCAAATGTGTGAAAGTTTTAAAGCTGGAGCTGATTCTAGAAAGAGGTCAGGTTGGCACGTCCAATATTAATGTCGGTCTCTGTCCACCTCTCAGCGTACACGTTGATGTTACACGTTGATGTTTACACAACTTAACATGATGCTTATTTTTTTTTAATCATGAGTACCTTTGTTTTGCTGTGAATGAAAATTACCGGCTGTTTTATTTTATAATAATGTCATATCACATTAAGGAATATGTTTCGTATGAGTCATAGAAAAATTAGGAATTGGAACGCCTGTATTTGATACTTAATTAAATAAGGCAATAAATGTTGAAAGAAGTGAAGGAAAAATGCTGTATATCTTTACCGTTGAGGTAATGTGACGAATTTATACGCTGATAGGTGGACGGAGACCCAAGTTAATATTGCGAAGTGCCGACCTGACCTCTATTCAGAATTAGCTCCGACTTTTGAACTTTCACGCATTTGTTATGTAATCTTTCACACACTACTCGCTACTTTATTTTAAAATTATGTGTTATAAAAATAAAAATATATTATTTATTTATAATATTTTAATGTCAGATCATTATTTGCAGTCAATAAATATTTACAGGAGAATTATTTGTAATAAGTTAAATTTAACTTTTGAGGTAAAAGATTAATAATAAAGTTATAGTGTTGCACTTTAACTAGTAAGAAATAAACAAGAAATCTTGAATGTACGTTTATAATAACAATGTCATTCAAATTATATATATATATAATATATATATATATAATAATATATATATATATATATATATATTATTAATTGTAAATTTTGGATAAAAACCACGTAAATATAATTTAAAAATTAACCTTTCCGGATATAACTTTCAGCAAACACATTACAGTTTGATATGAATTTCCTACTAAAAATACCTATTAGCAGGTTTCTACGGCTTGACACTTAATTTCGTAATCTGTGCACATGTACAAGAACTGATGATTCGATTTAATTTATATTTCCGACGCCAATGTTGATTTTGCCTTTTTTGCAAAATCAAGAAAACCTGACAAAAAGTCTATATTTATTTCCATTTTAATTTACTCTAATCTTAATACTTTTTGTTTCGTGGATTATTTTGCCTTGTTTTCCGATAAAGAAAATATATAAACATCCCTTGATCAGAAGATCCTTCTTCTTTCAAAATACAATAATTAAGATGGTTTTTTAAAAAGGTTTTAAATTTATAGTAAAAGGATATTTAAAAATATACAAATGTGAAATGAGAAGGGTTGTTACTATGAAGCTTACTCTATGCTTTTAAACTATAAATATAATAATATTAAGAATAGTAGTTAAATATATAAAACATATGGTTGTGCTGTCATACAGCTACACGTGACAGTTGATTAAATTTAAGTCTTTGTTAATTAATATTTACAACCATAAAGACCAGAGACTTTTGTTACTTAAGAGACTAAAGGGGCGTAGCTTGGGGGGATTTTCAAAATATGAATAGTTCCTATATTAATCCCAAGCACCGTAATAATATCGATTTAAAATTCAATACAATCAGCTGACCAAGTTTAAACATTATTTTTATGATTAGGATACAACTGAAGGATCTACATATGTTATCGGTAAGAGTAATGAATTACTATGTGAATTATTAATAATATTATTTGATCTTGTCTACTTAATTTAAAGTTTTGATCGTATAAAAGTAGTACCAAAAAGGAAATTTCAGTGACGCTACGATTGCTTGATAAGTTTTTTACACCGACTGTACCGTCAAAACTTCAGGGGCGTCATGAATACAGGCTAAGTTAGATAAGGTGTTAACAGCTATAACCCATAAACAGTTTTTTACAACATAGAAACCAAATATAACATCCATAAATAAAATATTAGGAAAGTATTTATAATTATTTCATATAATTTAAGGTAGATGGTGTGCCAGAACATGAGGTCCAGGTTTCAATTTGATACATTTTTTTACAAAGCAAACTCAAATTTCTTTCTCCCTTTGTTTATATATATATATATATATATATTTTTAAATGGGTAAGTTATTTTTACTTTATACTTTATTATGACACTAGCTGTTACCCACGGCTTCGCACGCAATCTTTAGAACTGATGACCTTATATTACTTAGTAAACGCAATTTTGCGTGATTAGCCGCGGGTAACAGATAGTTCGTCAATAGATTTGTAGTATTTTATAACAAAAAACTCTTGATTTTCAATCAAATACCAATTACAACCAGATACCCACGGCTTCGTACATGATTTCCTACAGAAAAAAATGGGACATAGGAGGCATGTTTCTTTTGAACGTTGTTATTACCCTTCTGAGATAAATGATAGTCACTGAAAGATACTCCAAGCTCATGATCTATTTAAGATTTAAATTTTAAAACAGTCTCAATATGCACCTATGAATAATTGGAATTTTTCTCCAATATTCTATGATTTTTGTATGCAATTGACCTATATTAGACCATCGTCGACAGGAGTCAAAAAGTCGGAATTCATTAGCGCACATACAATGTAATAAATGATGGCGCTCAATGTAATGTTTGAAACGAAAATAGGCATATTTTAGGTACATATTATTACAGTCTAATGATTATGAGCTTCAGATGTTAAGCGAAATTGCGTATGGTTTTTATTCTAGGCTTTGCTCGTGTATCAATTCTGGATGGAATTAGTTATATCTCCAATGCCATGATTGAGCTTGCTTTGTTGTCTCGATCGAGAGAATATGTACGCATGGAGTTTTGAGAACCATACTTCTGTCAAAAAAAAAAAAAAAAACAACTAAGGTTGGTTTTATAACATTCTTTATATTTGTAACCAAAGTAAGATAGTAATTTTGATATCTGCATTGCTCTTCTGATCAAGCATGAGCATGGTTTATATTAGATAAATATTGCAGTTAAAGGTGAATTTTTACGTAAAATTTGAACTGTATTATCTGGATAGTAAAGTCTATGTTTAACAGTGATTGCAGAAACAGTTGAAACAAAATTTGCTTGTTTCTCTTAAGCTTACTCTATGCTTTCAATAGGTGTAAAGAAATTTTAAAATAGTAATTAATGATATAAACATATTTCTTTTGTCGCATTATATATGTTTACAAAGAACAGCTGATTAAATTTGAACAGGCTTGTAAGGGTTCAATTTTATACCCCGTTTTTTTTTTTTCTTAAATAAGAAAACGTTTATTTTGACAAGTAGGTGTGTCGATTTATTTTTTTTCGTCGATAGTCGTCGTCGTCATTCCATTAGAAGGAGTAGATTTGAGGTTAGGGAACCTCTCTACTCGGAGCAGTGCAGTTTAGCCGGAGCTCCGATGTGACCGCTGCAGCGTCTGGCGACGACTGACGAAAACGCGTCTCTGCGCATGACCGGCTGGCGGCCTACTTATACAGCCGATCCGACAAGGGACGGAGAGTTTTTGCTTGCTAATGTCGTGGAGTGAAGCCAATTCGAGGAGAAGAGTTTTCGCTTGCGGACGTCGGTTTATGAAGTCTGAAGTCGAGTCGAGGAATACGAGAGCCCTGTACGAGAGAATACACAGTCGGCATATATCGTCTTTTGGTGAGTCACCCCGAATTGTAATCATTAAGGGAATTTAAAAACAGTACGAATATTGAATGTTGAATATAAAAACTAGTGCTGATTCGTTAACCTTGAATTCTACGGAATCTTTAAAAAATTAATAATTCGGTGCGTAGTATAGGTTATTTCGTTTAGTGACAGTAGTATATCTATTAAATATAGATTCTATTACCTTTCACTACCTGTCCAAGTGTGCAAAAGCATATTTTGCATCCTATAAGCCGCGTAGGTTTGTGATCCTATTCATAAAATTAATAATTCGGTGCGTAGGATAGGTTAAGACCAGCTTATAGGCTATTTCGTTTAGTGACAGTAGTGTATCTATTAATTATAGATTCCATTACCTTTCACTACCTATCCTAGTTTGCAAACGGGTATTTTGCATCCTATAAGCCGCGTAGGTTTGTAATCCTATTCCTAAAATTGATAATTCGGTGCGTAGGATAGGTTAAGACCAGCTTATAGGTTATCTCGTTTAGTGACAGTAGAGTATCTATTAAATATAGGTTCTATTACCTTTCACTACCTGTCATAGTTTGCAAACGCGTATTTTGCATCCTGTAAGCCGCGTAGGCTTGTTATCCTATTCCTAAAATTAATAACTCAGTGCGTAGGATAGGTTAACAGCAGCTTATAGTTTATCTCGTTTGGTGACAGTAGTGTATCTATCAAATATAGGTTCTATTACCTTTCACTACCTGTCCTAGTTTGCAAACGTGTATTTTTCATCCTATAAGCCGCGTAGGCTTGTTATCCTATTCCTAAAATTAGTAATTCGGTGCGTAGGATAGGTTAACAGCAGCTTATAGGTTATCCCGTTTGGTGACAGTAGTGTATCTATCAAATATAGGTTCTATTACCTTTCACTACCTGTCCTAGTTTGCAAACGTGTATTTTGCATCCTATAAGCCGCGTAGGCTTGTTATCCTGTTCCTAAAATTGATAATTTGGTGCGTAGGATAGGTTAAGAGCAGCTTATAGGTTATCCCGTTTGGTGACAGTAGTGTATCTATCAAATATAGGTTCTATTACCTTTCACTACCTGTCCTAGTTTACAAACGTGTATTTTGCATCCTATAAGCCGCGTAAGCTTGTTATCCTATTCCTAAAATTAATAATTCGGTGCTTAGGATAGGTTAACAGCAGCTTATAGGTTATCCCGTTTGGTGACAGTAGTGTATCTATCAAATATAGGTTCTATTACCTTTCACTACCTGTCCTAGTTTGCAAACGTGTATTTTGCATCCTATAAGCCGCGTAGGCTTGTTATCCTATTCCTAAAATTAGTAATTCGGTGCGTAGGATAGGTTAACAGCAGCTTATAGGTAATCTCGTTTGGTGACAGTGGTGTATCTATCAAATATAGGTTCTATTACCTTTCACTACCTGTCATAGTTTGCAAACGTGTATTTTGCATCCTAAAAGCCGCGTAGGCTTGTTATCCTATTCCTAAAATTAATAATTCAGTGCGTAGGATAGGTTAACAGCAGCTTATAGGTTATTACGGTTAGCGCCAGTAGCGTATCTATTCATTATAGGTTACACTACCCTTCACTACCTATCCTAGTTTGCAAACGCGTATTTTGCATCCTATAAGCCGCGTAGGTTTGTGATCCTATTCCTAAAACTGATAATTCGGTGCGTAGGATAGGTTAAGACCAGCTTATAGGCTATCTCGTCTAGTGACAGTAGAGTATCTATTAAATATAGGTTATATTACCTTTCACTACCTGTCCTAGTTTGCAAACGCATATTTTGCATCCTATAAGCTGTATAGGTTTGTTATCCTATTCTTAAAAGTTAATAGTTTGGTGCATAAGATAAGTTAGGTGTATGTACTTGGTCAATCTACTAGATATAGCATATATAAACCTTTCTATAGCTCATGATAATATATTTTGCTTACTTTAAGTCGTGTAGGCCTAATAGCCTAAGCTCAAAGTTATTGATCAACGCCAGGATAGGCTGGGAACTTAATTTAGGCTATCTAGGTAACAGCCTTGTTTACAGATATATTATTCATTGGCTTAATAAACCTCTGAATTCTCAGCCCGGTTTCTAAATAATATTTGTTTGGTGCCCTGTAAATCGCATAAGCTTTACTTCCTACTTCGAAGAGTATGTTTCAAAGTGAATGTTAGGTTGTAGGCTATAACAAACTTTTAATGCTTCTTAATATTAGCATATTTGATACTAAGGGCTTAAAGAGGAAAATAGTACACACGAAAATACCTGTATTATTGCTGAACAAGGATACTTGTATTAAATAACCTAAATATATTTGCTTGAAGGGATTTAGCTGCTTCACAGGAGAGAGATATAACACAAGACTTCCCTTAGACATTTTGCTTCCAGCTTAACTTATAAACTTATACGTTAACGTTAGTCTTGTTAGTATAGAGAAGGAATCTGTTGGTTTAATATATTTAATATTTTATTTTGATACTATAAAGTCAAAACATAACCTCAGCTTAACACAGCACAACAACACACTGAAGGAAGAAGAAACGAGCAGACGATACTGAGACCGGTTTGAGCCAACGGCTGTGGAATAAAGATCTCGCGGACCACCGATATTAAAAAATCTGTTTTTCTCACGCACAAATAATTGTCAAATAGTCGTCGTTACAATAGGATTTATTTCCTAAACGTCGCATTCTAGAACGGGGCATTGACAGCTCTAATCAACATTTATCCACGTAAAATCGCGAAACATAGAACAGAAAACTGTGATGATATCGTTCTATTGAAGAGTGCGAATAACTGAATTCGCTCTGAATGAGTCTGAGATTTTCTGTTCACTCACGTTTAACCTTGTGTATCATATCGATCTCTACCAGCGTACGGTGAGGGCGCGGGTAAGATAGAAATAGCTATAAGTCGATATCACAACCCTGGAATAGAACCCAGCACGACTGCAACTATCAGGGCAGACGATATAAAAAGCGATTTCACCGAAACACCTCACATAAAATGGCGCCCGAACTATTGGACTGAAAAGAATAGAAATCGAAAGACAAAATACTAAGTGATACGACAGAGACAACTTAAAATACACAAACTTACTGCGAATAACTATTGAAAATGGATCTATACATTTTAAGGTTTCTGAGAACCATTCTCAACCTTCTTGGATGGAACGTATTTTGGATGTATATTAATGGAGGAGGAAAGCGGTACTACAAGCGATACAAAGAAAACAGATTCAAAAACAACGAAGCCTCCGCCTACGACGTCTACTTCTACTGGAGTAATACCAAAGACCGTTCAAACAGGACATCCGATAAATCCTCAGACTTTGGTAACTCCAAGCGCCGATGACGGCAATATATCAACCGACTTGGATGCAAGGGTTAGCTGGGTTTATAAGCTCACCAAACCGCAGCTACAAGCTGAACTTAATAAATATGGAGTACCGAATGACGGAAATAGCCAACAGTTGCGAGCAGAATTAGTGCGATTAGCACGAAGTGGGATTCCGAAGAGCCCTTCCCTCGGATTTGCTCCTACGGAATATGGAAGTGTGAGTCGAGCAACGAGCGGCGAAACTCTCCCAAATAACGAAAATGTGCAATCGAAGACAGGAACAGAGATGGAAGTTATTAGAGAGATGCTTGGTCTCCCGCCTACCGCTACGTTCGAAGAAGTTAAGCGAATAATGTCAGGAGCTGTACGACCACAGTCCCAACTCGTAGCGACTAGAGCAACTACTTTCGAACAAACAACCCCGAGAGAGTTGAGCCAGAATTCAGAATATGAATTGATGGCATCCCGGAACGTACATCCATCAAACTCGCTACCACAACAGTATTACGAGTTCACTAATACGCAGTCAGGAAACATGGCGTCTGGTTTCGAGAGTAACCCACACAGCATTTCAGACACCGCTACATTGTGCAATACGGTGCGCAAATGGAATCTTCGTTTTGATGGCAGGAGAGATACTGACGCCATATCGTTCTTAGAACGACTACACGAATTGATGGATGCTTATGAAGTCCAACAAGATCGAATGCTAAAAGCTCTACCTGAACTGCTAAAAGAGAGTGCACTTTTGTGGTACAGAAATAATCGAGATATTTGGGCAAACTTTGTAGATTTTCTTCGAGACTTTCAGATACAGTACCTGCCACCGGGGTATATCGTTCATCTGGATGATGAAATTCGAAAACGAACCCAAGGCGATGGAGAACTGTTTAAACAATACGTTGTTGCTCTGTCTACTCTCATCAGAAGAAGAGGAGGATTTTCGGAGACTGAGAAGTTAGAGAGAATCTACAATAATACGCACCCGACGTATAAAATGTATGTTCGAAGGAGAGATTTCGTGAACTTAGCCGGACTAATGAAGGTTGCTGATGAGTATGAAACTTGTCTACGAGAAAAACTTAATTATCGCCCTCCACCGAGTCCTGCTCAAGCGCTAGTTCCGGAAACAGCAAAGCAAAGGTAGATCTCAGCAACTGAAAGAAAGTTTTCAAGCATATGCCGTGTCTAGGACTGCACATCCCAGAACGGAAACTCAGGATAAACTTGAAACTGCGCAAACCAGGCCATCCGACAGCGGGCACCGGAAAGTATCTTTCAATGAACCGTCCACCGATCAGAGAGCCACTACACACATGCAAACTTGTGACGACCAAAATAACCCGTCAAAGCCTAATAGTATACGAGGGATAGTATGTTGGAATTGCGAAATACCAGGCCATCTCTATAGAAATTGTAGAAAACCAAGGAATTTGAAATGTTTCAACTGTAAGAAGCCAGGTGTTAAAACGACATCATGTGATTGTAGGCAATCGGGAAACGAAGCGAGGACTTCGGGAGTTGGGGGTCACCGGAGTCCAAACCGAAGTCAAAACTGACTACCCCAAAAGAATGGAATGAATGGCTCGACAAAATTAAAAAATTTTTGTGGCATGAACAATCGAATCGATATTGATGACCCAAGACCGTACACGAACGTGGAGATTTACGGAAGAAACTTCAAAGCGTTGATTGATAACCGGTGCAGTGGCGTCACTCATTAATGAAGAGGTAGCCGATTTCCTGGGGAAAGTAGGCGTTTCTACCTGCGAGGGAAACAATTCAAAATCTCACTAGCCGACAATACTCAAGTGTCCGTCTCGAGCATATATCGCTTTAAATGCAGAATCACCGATCACGAGCTGGACGTAGCAACTGCGTATTTGCCGTCGCTGACTGCCCCGATCATCCTGGGCATGGACCTGATCCGACCATTAAATTTGGTATCAGTTAACTGCGGCGGAGATCTATATGACAGTCGTTTGACCGACGTTAGCTGTATGAATAGCGACAGAGTACCAGAGAAGGTTAGTTCACTAGATGACGAAGAGAGACACATATTGAACGAATTTTTACAGGAAGAGCTTCCTAAATTCGAGTCCTGCTCGGGAAAAAACAACTTTGGTGGAGCATCGAATCAAACTCAGCAAGAACGAACCGATAAAACAACGATACTATCCTAGAAATCCGGCGATGCAACAGATCATTAACGAGGAAGTTGATAAGATGTTACAAGATGGAGTTATAGAACCATCGCCGAGCCCGTGGAGTTCTCCGATAGTGCTCGTGAAGAAACCCAGTGGGAAATATCGTTTCTGCATAGATTTTAGAAAATTAAATGGCGTCAGCGAGAAAGACGCGTACCCATTGCCCCAGATAAATTCGATTTTGGAGAAATTGAGAGAAGCCTCCTTCATCTCTACCATTGATTTGAAACAAGGATATTGGCAGGTACCCCTTTCGCAAGAAAGCAAACCTCTCACTGCTTTCACCGTACCTGGCAAGGGCCTGTACCATTTTCAGGTAATGCCGTTTGGATTGCATTCTGCTGGAGCAACGTTCCAACGATTACTAGACCAAATTATAGGTCCCGAGCTAGAGCCAAAAGCATTTGCTTATTTAGATGACCTAATTATTGTCAGTAATACGTTTGAAGAACACTTAACGCTCCTCAAGGATGTCTTCAATAGGCTACGAGGCGCTGGTCTGAAACCAAATGCAGAGGAATGTCAATTCTGCAAACGAGAATTAAAATATTTAGTCCACGTTGTAAATAAAGACGGAATTCGTACAGACCCAGAAAAGGTACGAGCCATCCGAGAGTTCCCCACTCCTACTTCAGTTCGCTCTTTGAGAAGCTTCCTAGGACTCGCTTCTTGGTATAGAAGATTTGTGGAGAATTTCGCCAAATCAACTAGACCTCTAACCAAACTTTTAAAGAAAAGTGAAAAGTGGGATTGGACGGACGAACAACAGAGTGCGTTTTCTCGAGCTTAAAGATAAGCTTTCCGATACACCAATACTAGCGTGTCCCGATTTTCAACAAACGTTTTGGCTAGAAGTAGATGCTTCGAATGATGGACTGGGTGCAGCACTGACTCAGAAAATCGATAAGAGAGAACGCGTTATAGCATTTGCTAGCCGATTGTTGACCGACGGTGAGAAAAAGTTCCCCGTACTGAAAAGGAATGTTTGGCGTTAGTATGGGCGGTAAAGAAATTTAGGCCATATCTGGAGGGGTACAAATTTATCGCCGTTACCGATCATCAGGCTCTCAAATGGCTGATGAATATTCAGCAGCCGACGGGACGGCTAGCTCGGTGGGTGCTAGAACTTCAGCAGAACGATTTTGAGATTCATTACCGGAAGGGTACACTAAACAGAGTGGCAGATACTCTGTCTCGCTACCCCGTAGAAGGTGCAAACAGCACTCAGTTATGCTCTAGCGCAGAAGTTTTGGAAAAGGAATCGGACTTTCTTAAAGCGAGATTGGTACCACAAGATGTTCGCTAGAGTTACCTCCAAGCCCGACACGTGCCGAAATTTAAGGATTGCCGGAGGAAACCTTATGAAGTATAAGCCCCGAGGAAGGGCGAATAGGTTCGACGACTCTCTAAATTGGAAACTGTGTGTGCCAAAAGACAAGCGAGAAGCTGTGTTGAATGAAAATCACGATCGCGAAACGGCCGGCCATCTCGGAATAAGAAAAACGGCAAAGCGAGTCCAAGAGAGGTATTATTGGCCGGGATTGCTCACGGATGTGAAGAATTATGTTAGAAGATGTCAGTCTTGTCAGGCGCACAAGGTTGAACAACGGAAACCAGCAGGAAAGATGTACTTTCGGAGACCAACTGGTCCATGGTATAAGGTCACAGCCGATATAATAGGGCCCTTGCCACGTTCACGAAGAGGTGCGAGGTTTATCCTAGTCGTACAGGATATCTTCACGAAATGGGTAGAACTGTGTTCGTTAAAATCAGTGACCGCGACGAATGTGGTGAACGCATTTCAAAATTTGGTGCTTTTTCGATACGGCGCACCAGAGGTCACCATCACTGATAATGGATCGCAGTTTACGGCCAAGCTATGGCGTAATTTACTGGAGAGTTGGGGAATCGAACATCAACTGACAGCACCCTACACGCCTCAAGAGAATCCGGTGGAGCGGGCGAATCGAGTCCTAAAGACGATGATCGCACAGTACGTCAAAGAAGATCAACGGCTTTGGGACATACACTTGAACGAATTCAGGTACGCCATGAACAGCCGCCGTACATGATTCTACGGGATTTACTCCAGCTTTATTAAATTTTGGACGGGAATTGCGGTTACCGAATGCAATCCATGGCCCCCTAAAGGTACAGAATGGGCAAAATGACTCCGAGTCTCATGTGACAGATACGAACCGGAAAAGATTAGAAGCTTTCGCGAAACTGTACAAGCAATGCCATTCGAATTTAGAAAGAGCGAGTCGATCTCAAGCAAAATATTACAACCTAAGGCGGAGAGAGGAAAATTTCCGGGTTGGGGAGTTGGTGTGGCTGAAACAACACCATCTCTCGTCGGCGATTGACTCTTTCGCCTCGAAGCTAGCGGCAAAATACGACGGGCCTTATAAAAATTGTAGAAAGGTTCGGATCAAACATCTATAGACTCTGCGGTCGAAAAAAGAATGTGCTACGTGCTCACGTCAAAGACTTAAAAAAGTATGTCGACTAAGGGAACACGTCTATCTAGCTGAATAAGCCGGATGTTGCAGCTCCTACTGGGTAAGTAGTAGGCTGTAACTTCGCACGTTATAGATAAGGTTGTCTAGTTTAGTTTTGTGATTCCTGCATGTGTTGAACTCTTGCTTTGGGTTGCAGGTTGCACGCTAACTGCACTATCCCCTGCTATTTGCATTTGTAGTTTTTGTGTGCTTGAGTGGTTACCTTGTGGCTTTGCACGGTAGTCTAGAGCTTGGCTTGTGTGTCTGGGTTTTTGTTCCACAGTTTGACAGATAAGGAAGATGGCACGAGTCGTAAGGAAACAGGTCCGTTTGCTGCCATGCAATTCAGAGCGGCTTTTTCCTGGACAGCTGCTAAACGGCGAGGTAATTTCGGCGTATCTGCGGTTTCTGGAGAGACGGAATGCTATGGGTCATAATCTGCCAAATGTCCTTGCACTGGACTCCTACTTCTTCACGGTGCTGAAGAGATCCGGCCACGAGCGAGCGCGGGGTCACCATCGGGACCAGGACTTGTGGGAATATGAGAAAATCCTCGTCCCCGTACATGAGGAGTTGGCGGACGTCGGCCACTGGTGGCTTCTCGTAGTAGAGCCACGGAAGGAAACCATCAGCGCATACGACTCCCTAAAAGGAAGAAACCACAAGCCGGCGATGGATCTTCTGCGCGAATACCTGAAGAAGGAGGAGATGAGGGCCAAGACCGAGGCCCGGAGTTGGTGCCTCTACGGTGAGCGGAGTTGTCCTTCACAGGACAACCTTGTGATCTGCGGGGTTTTCCTCTGCGCTATCGCCGGAGCCATCTGCGGGGGACGGGAGGCTAAGGAATTGCGAGTAGATGGCCGAGAGTTCAGGCGGCAGATGGCGAAAGAACTTCGGGAGGATTCGGTGACCGAGAACAAGAGCAGCCAGCCGGAATTGTTTCCGGGGGAGGAACCGGACTGGTCTTTCGAAGATCTGGCCAAAGAGTTAGACCAGCCAACTGACCCAACAAAGTGGTCACTTATACTTCCGGCCGAGGACGAAACACCAGAAGAGATCGGTGTCCTGCAGGAGGAGGTGGACGCGATAAACCCACCGGAAGGTGCCGCGGGAACGTCCTCGGGACACATGGAGGTTGACAAGTGTATGTCTCCCAAACCCACACTACTAGAGCTGGCCAGACTGTCACCTATGGACGAGGGTGACGTCCTCTCTTTGTCGCCCGGGTGGAGCATGGGCAAGCTCGATTGAAGTGATCCCGGACCCCGAGGAAGAGGAATTCCTTCGAGTAGCCCCGTCGGTGAAATCCCAGCCAGAGGAGACGGCAACGCAGGAAAGGATGGGCGACCCTCCAGAGCGTCCTCACGGCACCAAACCAAAGAGGACCCGTGGCAAACGCCGTACCATGAAGGTCCAGATACCGGGGACGAAACGAGTGGAAGAGGATAAATGTCCGGAAATTGGGCCTTCCAGTCTTCCCAAAGAAAAAATAATGGAAAGAGAGGGCAGCTTAAGAAGAATTTTTATTTTTGTTTTCTCCTACGCGTAGGGGAATTTTTTAATTCGAGGACGAAGTGTACACTTTTAGTTTACCTTATTTCTTTTATGTTGCATTTTTGTGAAAAGTAAGTTTATTTTGATTTGTTAATCCGACTTCAGAGTCTTTTTTTTAGTTTTTATTTTCTCCACGAAGTAAGTGGGGGGTGTAAGGGTTCAATTTTATACCCCGTTTTTTTTTCTTAAATGAGAAAAACGTTTATTTTGACAAGTAGGTGTGTCGATTTATTTTTTTTCGTCGATAGTCGTCGTCGTCATTCCATTAGAAGGAGTCGATTTGAGGTTAGGGAACCTCTCTACTCGGGGCAGTGCAGTTAGCCGGAGCTCCGATGTGACCTCTGCAGCGTCTGGCGACGACTGACGAAAACGCGTCTCTGCGCATGACCGGCTGGCGGCCTACTTATACAGCTGATCCGACAAGGGACGGAGAGTTTTTGCTTGCTAACGTCGTGGAGTGAAGCCAATTCGCGGAGAAGAGTTTTCGCTTGCGGACGTCGGTTTATGAAGTATGAAGTCGAATCGATGAATACGAGAGCCCTGTACGAGAGAATACGCAGTCGGCATATATCGTCTTTTGGTGAGTCACCCCGAATTGTAATCATTAAGGGAATTTAAAAACAGTACGAATATTGAATGTTGAATATAAAAACTAGTGCTGATTCGTTAACCTTGAATTCTACGGAATCTTTAAAAAATTAATAATTCGGTGCGTAGTATAGGTTATTTCGTTTAGTGACAGAAGTATATCTATTAAATATAGATTCCATTACCTTTCACTACTACCTATCCTAGTTTGCAAACGGGTATTTTGCATCCTATAAGCCGCGTAGGTTTGTAATCCTATTCCTAAAATTGATAATTCGGTGCGTAGGATAGGTTAAGACCAGCTTATAGGTTATCTCGTTTAGTGACAGTAGAGTATCTATTAAATATAGGTTCTATTACCTTTCACTACCTGCCCTAGTTTGCAAACGCGTATTTTTGCATCCTGTAAGCCGCGTAGGCTTGTTATCCTATTCCTAAAATTAATAACTCAGTGCGTAGGATAGGTTAACAGCAGCTTATAGGTTATCTCGTTTGGTGACAGTATTGTATCTATCAAATATAGGTTCTATTACCTTTCACTACCTGTCCTAGTTTGCAAACGTGTATTTTGCATCCTATAAGCCGCGTAGGCTTGTTATCCTATTCCTAAAATTAATAATTCGGTGCGTAGGATAGGTTAACAGCAGCTTATAGGTTATCTCGTTTGGTGACAGTAGTGTATCTATCAAATATTGGTTCTATTACGTTTTACTACCTGTCCTAGTTTGCAAACGTGGTATATTTTGCATCCTATAAGCCGCGTAGGCTTGTTATCCTATTCCTAAAATTAATAATTCGGTGCGTAGGATAGGTTAACAGCAGCTTATAGGTTATCTCGTTTGGTGACAGTAGTGTATCTATCAAATATACAAGGTTCTATTACCTTTCACTACCTGTCCTAGTTTGCAAACGTGTATTTTGCATCCTATAAGCCGCGTAGGCTTGTTATCCTATTCCTAAAGTTAGTAATTCGGTGCGTAGGATAGGTTAACAGCAGCTTATAGGTTATCTCGTTTGGTGACAGTAGTGTATCTATCAAATATACAAGGTTCTATTACCTTTCACTCCCTGTCCTAGTTTGCAAACGTGTATTTTGCATCCTATAAGCCGCGTAGGGCTTGTTATCCTATTCCTAAAGTTAGTAATTTCGGTGCGTAGGATAGGTTAACAGCAGCTTATAGGTTATCCCGTTTGGTGACAGTAGTGTATCTATCAAATATAGGTTCTATTACCTTTCACTACCTGTCCTAGTTTGCAAACGTGTATTTTTTTGCATCCTATAAGCCGCGTAGGCTTGTTATCCTGTTCCTAAAATTGATAATTTGGTGCGTAGGATAGGTTAACAGCAGCTTATAGGTTATCCCGTTTGGTGACAGTAGTGTATCTATCAAATATAGGTTCTATTACCTTTCACTACCTGTCCTAGTTTACAAACGTGTATTTTGCATCCTATAAGCCGCGTAGGCTTGTTATCCTGTTCCTAAAATTGATAATTTGGTGCGTAGGATAGGTTAACAGCAGCTTATAGGTTATCCCGTTTGGTGACAGTAGTGTATCTATCAAATATAGGTTCTATTACCTTTCACTACCTGTCCTAGTTTGCAAAAACGTGTATTTTGCATCCTATAAGCCGCGTAGGCTTGTTATCCTGTTCCTAAAATTAATAATTCGGTGCGTAGGATAGGTTAACAGCAGCTTATAGGTTATCTCGTTTGGTGACAGTAGTGTATCTATCAAATATAGGTTCTATTACCTTTCACTACCTGTCCTAGTTTGCAAACGTGTATTTTGCATCCTATAAGCCGCGTAGGCTTGTTATCCTATTCCTAAAATTAATAATTCGGTGGCGTAGGATAGGTTAACAGCAGCTTATAGGTTATCTCGTTTGGTGACAGTAGTGTATCTATCAAATATAGGTTCTATTACCTTTCACTACCTGTCCTAGTTTGCAAACGTGTATTTTGCATCCTATAAGCCGCGTAGGCTTGTTATCCTATTCCTAAAATTAATAATTCGGTGCGTAGGATAGGTTAACAGCAGCTTATAGGTGATCTCGTTTGGTGACAGTAGTGTATCTGTCAAATATAGGTTCTATTACCTTTCACTACCTGTCCTAGTTTGCAAACGTGTATTTTGCATCCTAAAAGCCGCGTAGGCTTGTTATCCTATTCCTAAAATTAATAATTCGGTGCGTAGGATAGGTTAACAGCAGCTTATAGGTAATCTCGTTTGGTGACAGTGGTGTATCTATCAAATATAGGTTCTATTACCTTTTCACTACCTGTCCTAGTTTGCAAACGTGTATTTTGCATCCTAAAAGCCGCGTAGGCTTGTTATCCTATTCCTAAAATTAATAATTTGGTGCGTAGGATAGGTTAACAGTAGCTTATAGGTTATCCCGTTTGGTGACAGTAGTGTATCTATCAAATATAGGTTCTATTACCTTTCACTACCTGTCCTAGTTTGCAAACGTGTATTTTGCATCCTATAAGCCGCGTAGGCTTGTTATCCTATTCCTAAAATTGATAATTTGGTGCGTAGGATAGGTTAACAGCAGCTTATAGGTTATCCCGTTTGGTGACAGTAGTGTATCTGTCAAATATAGGTTCTATTACCTTTCACTACCTGTCCTAGTTTGCAAACGTGTATTTTGCATCCTATAAGCCGCGTAGGCTTGTTATCCTATTCCTAAAATTAATAATTCGGTGCGTAGGATAGGTTAACAGCAGCTTATAGGTAATCTCGTTTGGTGACAGTAGTGTGTCTGTCAAATATAGGTTCTATTACCTTTCACTACCTGTCCTAGTTTGCAAACGTGTATTTTGCATCCTATAAGCCGCGTAGGCTTGTTATCCTATTCCTAAAATTGATAATTCAGTGCGTAGGATAGGTTAACAGCAGCTTATAGGTAATCTCGTTTGGTGACAGTGGTATATCTATTCAAATATAGGTTCTATTACCCTTTCACTACCTGTCCTAGTTTGCAAACGTGTATTTTGCATCCTATAAGCCGCGTAGGCTTGTTATCCTATTCCTAAAATTAATAATTCGGTGCGTAGGATAGGTTAACAGCAGCTTATAGGTTATTGCGGTTAGCGCCAGTAGCGTATCTATTCATTATAGGTTACACTACCCTTCACTACCCTATCCTAGTTTGCAAACGCGTATTTTGCATCCTAATAAGCCGCGTAGGTTTGTGATCCTATTCCTAAAATTGATAATTCGGTGCGTTAGGATAGGTTAAGACCAGCTTATAGGCTATCTCGTCTAGTGACAGTAGAGTATCTATTAAATATAGGTTCTATTACCTTTCACTACCTATCCTAGTTTGCAAACGCATATTTTGCATCCTATAAGCTGTATAGGTTTGTTATCCTATTCTTAAAAGTTAATAGTTTGGTGCATAAGATAAGTTAGGTGTATGTACTTGGTCAATCTACTAGATATAGCATATATAGCTCATGATAATATATTTTGCTTACTTTAAGTCGTGTAGGCCTAATAGCCTAAGCTCAAAGTTATTGATCAACGCCAGGATAGGCTGGGAACTTAATTTAGGCTATCTAGGTAACAGCCTTGTTTACAGATATATTATTCATTGGCTTAATAAACCTCTGAATTCTCAGCCCGGTTTCTAAATAATATTTGTTTGGTGCCCTGTAAATCGCATAAGCTTTACTTCCTACTTCGAAGAGTATGTTTCAAAGTGAATGTTAGGTTGTAGGCTATAACAAACTTTTAATGCTTCTTAATATTAGCATATTTGATACTAAGGGCTTAAAGAGGAAAATAGTACACAAGAAATACCTGTATTATTGCTGAACAAGGATACTTGTATTAAATAACCTAAATATATTTGCTTGAAGGGATTTAGCTGCTTCACAGGAGAGAGATATAACACAAGACTTCCCTTAGGACATTTTGCTTCCAGCTTAACTTATAAACTTATACGTTAACGTTAGTCTTGTTAGTATAGAGAAGGAATCTGTTGGTTTAATATATTTAATATTTTATTTTGATACTATAAAGTCAAAACATAACCTCAGCTTAACACAGCACAACAACACACTGAAGGAAGAAGAAACGAGCAGACGATACTGAGACCGGTTTGAGCCAACGGCTGTGGAATAAAGATCTCGCGGACCACCGATATTAAAAATCTGTTTTTCTCACGCACAATTAATTGTCAAATAGTCGTCGTTACAATAGGATTTATTTCTAAAACGTCGCATTCTAGAACGGGGCATTGACAGCTCTAATCAACATTTATCCACGTAAAATCGCGAAACATAGAACAGAAAACTGTGATGATATCGTTCTATTGAAGAGTGCGAATAACTGAATTCGCTCTGAACGAGTCTGAGATTTTCTGTTCACTCACGTTTAACCTTGTGTATCATATCGATCTCTACCAGCGTACGGCGAGGGCGCGGGTAAGATAGAAATAGCTATAAGTCGATATCACAACCCTGGAATAGAACCCAGCACGACTGCAACTATCAGGGCAGACGAGATAAAAAAGCGATTTCACCGAAACACCTCACAGGTTCTTTCACTTAATAACATATGTTTGCTGCAATGCATTTCTTACGGGTATTTCTGTAACTTTTAGAGACCAGTGGGGCGGAATCCTGAATCGGGAACGGGATAAAAAGTATCCTATGTCCTTGTCCCAGTTCTTAGCTACCTCCCTACCAATTTTCAGCCAAATCGGTTCAGCCGTTCTTGAGTTATAAATAGTGTAACTAACACGGCTTTCTTTTATATATATAGATTGTAAGAATTATTAGATGAAAAGCTCACAATTTTACAGAAAACAAACATTGAAAAGCCATGGCTGGGTATGTGGTTTCCATTACACAAACCGTTGCTGAATGTGTCGAGTTAGCAGTGCCCACACCACCTCATTAATGCTAACGTTGGTTTTGACAGCTATAATCATGAACTTAGTTTGCAAATATTATGTTAGTAAAGTAATTCACCATCAATTATTGCCCAATTTTTTATTATATTATAGTTGTAACGATTCTAAGATCTAAATAGTAATGAAAGTGCGTACCCTAATGATACTGAACCCCCTCCACTTAGTAACCTGTTTAGATACAAAATTCAAGATATCATTTCTGAGTGAGGAAGCTTGGGAACCAGCTTTCTTTGATCAGCATGGCTTGTGTTCTTTTAAAGAATGACTATGCAAATCAAAATACTTGCTTGAAATCTGCATGAAAAAATACGAGTACAGTATATACTTGATATAGTTTTTAGTACTTTTTTTTGCTTAATTGGTGGAAAAAGATTCAGTCAATTTTTTCGCCTCTTGGATTTTATTTTTAATAATTGAAGGTCTAATATTTTATATTAAGACTAGATTTTACAGTAATTACGATATGGTAGTTGACTTTTACGGCAAATAGCGGCAAGGCGAATCACTGTGGGGTCATAAAATCAGTGCAGTTAGCGGGATGTAGCCATTAATATTTTAATAAAAAGTTGTATATAAGAAGTCTCTTACTCTTAAGCATACATGAGTTAAAGTTTATATGTATTATGTAAATTGTTAAATATATTTTCATGTAAATTATATGTTTATTACTTTAACATTTAGTAATTATTATGATAAAAGGTTTATTATTATTTCATATAAGTTATATTATTTTCAAAATAAGATATTCAAATTTTCTGTATTTACCATAAGGTGAAAATTATCAAACAGAATTAATCATTAATTTCACTTTTAAATTCTGTGCAAGTATTGATGATAATACTTAATGAAAATACAAAACTAAATTCAAATATATTAAGAAAATAAGCTAATTGATGTGAAACTATTAATAAAAATGTGTTTAATTTAACATTTATTTATTAATGGCCTGCTTTTGTATAAGAAAATGAAATCTTGTTTTAATTCATTTTGCTCCTCAAAACTTTAAAAAATAAAAAAAAACATAATTAAGTTTGTTTACAATGTGATTTTTTAGTTCTTCTTCACATCACCATCATCTTAGTGGAACATCTAACATCTGACCCTGTCACAGACTGAAGTGAATTCCTGGAATCTGATTAGGATCTTATGAGACCAATAAGGAACGTCTATTCTTCTATATTATACTTTACTATGTAGTCTAAGTGTCTCTGGTGTCGAAGCAACGCAAAGAGCTCATTTAGAGTTTCTTCATCACAGATATTTTCAGATATTTTTAGATCAGGAGGTGGATCATATATTCTAGAAGTCGATTTTATGATATCGTAAGATTTTCAACGCTGAACCAAAAAGAAAATGAAATAGGGGTTAACTTAACATTCATAATATTTATGGCTTACGAAGAAGTAAAAAAATGAAAGTGATAATGCAGTACGACTATAAAAATAATTTAAAATGCTCACTTCCAAAAAGACTAAACTCTGCTCTAACAACTGTAGTCGCAATTTAGAATTTGTCGTCTTTCTAAACGCAGTCGCTTTTATTACCCTACCTTAGTTTGTTTCCTGGAAACCCATCAATAATTAACCAACAATTAAAACTCGATTAGAATTTACTTTGAAAGCATTTTTTCCTTTTATTATTTAATACTTTAATATAAAATGCTGTATTTAGCACGTTCCCTATTTAATAAAGAAAGGATTAGCTTTACTATTTTGAGGGTTGCTGATCTGGGTTTATAACGGTATTATAAATATACGGTATATATTCAAATAGAAATGGAAGAACTCAAATCTACTCACAATTGTCCCAATTAGTATTATTTTATTATTATATAGGTTGATCACTTGGCTAACAGTGATACAGTATATGAAGACATGATACATTAAAGCGTATCATGCAATCCACGGCTACTCAAAATCATTATTGATGGTGGTTGTCATTACGTACTTAGACCACCTAGTCATCCCATTAACGTTGACGTCATGAAAAGTAAATACACGTCCATTCATTGTAATTAGTTCGCTAGTTTTAAACTTTCTTTCAAATTGAGCTTGCACCATGATTGAACACGTACCACCATCGTACTCATGATTCTACATGTAACAACGAAGTTTCATAATATTATTGAGTTATCAGATGAAAGGTTTCTCGAGATATCTTTAGGATAGTTAAGTTACATGTGTTACATTGTAATATATTATAACCTTAAGATATTCAAATTAAATGTCTATTCTGATTTTCTTTTTTATTTCATAGTTACTTTAGACCAATTTTTAAATGTTCTTTAACTCTCAACCAGGTCGTTCGGGATATTACGCTGACCGACATACATAAAATTAATATTCTTTAACCCTCGGTGCGCTAATTTATAGCACATTATGTAAAGGTAAATTTTTATCAGCAGCTTATGTTTTGTACTGAGAAATCTGAAATAGCAGTAATAAATCCCTAATATAAACAGGTTCTTAACATGATGGTTATATGAAAAGTTGGTTAAACAATACGAGTAGTTGTTTACAAGAGCTTCACGTCAGTCATTAATATCATATTTTCTGGTTGATATTTAAAAAATAATATATCTTAGTGTTTATGAAAACGTATTGTATAAAACCAATGATCATCCAATATGGCCCGAGCAGGCAGGAGCTGTTATACAAGTTTTAGCAAACGAAATTAAAACGGAATTACAAGAAGTTATAGCTCTTATCTGCAGTAAGAGTTTACATCGTAATAAACACACATATTGTAGTAATCAATTCAGTTCAGGTCTTCGTTGTAGCAAAATATATTATCCTCTGTAAAGCTGTTTATCATTCCTGTCATTGTCCCACAGTTTTTGAAAATATCAGGAAAAGGTACCGTAACTGATTTTCATTTAAAACTTAGTAAATTGGGGAATATAAAATCGAACTATTGGATTTGGACTAAGTTATTAGTTTTCTAAATAAAAATAATTAGTTTTCTTACTGAAGGCACGAGATTTCAAAGCTACGGTATGGCATAAAGTGAAGCTGAGGCAGAAACAAACAGCAAACACATCGGAACCTCAAAATCACGAATCTTCAATTTTAGATATTCCACTAATTGTCCATATTAGGTACTTTATAAAAGGCTTAGATTGGTTGTTTCAAGTAAAACGTACAATACAAGAGCATTGGGAAATAAACGGTTTCATCAAATTGGGAAATGGGACATGATGTTTCTTGGGGTTTCTCTAATCACACAAAGACTATTTATGCATAAAGCAAGTTTAGTGAATCTTATATTTTGTTATTTTTCTTTACATTTACCAGTTTCTGGCTACAGTTTACTTTGTGTGATAAAGACTTGGATCTAAGAGTATTTATATGTCTAATTCATAAATATTCATTTTAATAAATCAAAATATGTTATTAGTATTTATACAGACGACTTAAAAACGTCTGTAAAATTTTTCTAAACATGATTAACACATGCCTACAATAAAAATATGTAGGCGAAATAGGTCTTTGTTTCCTAGTATTACACGGTCGTATAGTAGAGATAAAAAGATATTAAAAACATATGTTACAGTATATTTGTGTGTTAGAAATACCATAATAAATACTGCACACTACATAAACTTAAAAATGGAAAATGTTTATTTCGTTATATTTTTAATAATTAATTCTTGAGCGTTATAACATAGTAAGCCAGGTCAATGGCCTAAGCAGCTTATTAATATACAAGATATTATCCTCGTCTTTGCTCACATTGCCCCTTGTACTTCATTATGAGACTTAGTTGATTACGATATAGTTTACTCGGTCAACTCTCTCGATTAAAGTAGGAGACATCTGAGCAGTGCATGATCAGTAATAGTCACTGAATACTAATATACTTAAAATATTTCTAAGTTCAGTGATATTCATTGCAATATTTACTTACCCCAAGTAAAAAGTATTAAACCTAGAAACATGTACCAATCAGTTTTTAAAGGCCTACTTGTAAAAAGGAATTCTTAAACATTGACAAAGAATTTTGAATATAAACAATAACATAGAATCTTGTGTGCGTGGATATGTCACTGAACCTCTCCTAAACGGCTGGGTTGATTTTAATGAAATCATGATTTGTGTGTCTTCAATTAAGAGTCTAGAAAGATCTGGATTTACATATTAACAAACCGCCTGTAAATTTGAAACTGCAATTACAAAACAGTATTTTATATTAATTAGCCACACTCGGTTTGAAGGCATTCAGTTATGATGTACATCTCTCTTTAAAATCAATTTCTGTTGAATTTAAATATTGGGTTGTACGTGTACCATGAGTCTTATTATATATTTTTTTTTTCGTTCACGGGACACACAGCCTACAAAGACTTAAAATCGTTTATAACTCAAATTATAAATGTTAGCAGTAATGAATTATAGTTTGTTTTATAATTAGCTATATTATTTGTCAAACATTAAATATTATAACTGTTGCAACAGATGATTTTATTTCGTTACAAAAGGGTATCTACAAATCCTAATATTAAAAATGGTAAGGCGCCTTGTTAGTTTGTTTTGATTTCATACATAAACTAATGAACCGAATACACTGAAACTTGAAATGGACATTCTTAGGGTCCCTGGGATTAATATAGGCAACTCAAAATAAAAATATACACAGAGCTGAAAGGAGTAGCAAGTTAGGAATACGTTCATATCGTCCACTTACAGATTTTATAGGTTTAAACATTTGTTTTAATAGTATGGGGATACTAAAACCTGTAATTAACTTCATTATCGCTTCTATTACACGATTTTTTTAAATGGTATGTACATATCCCTACCTCTCTTATATATTTTACAGGTTGTCTCTTTAGACATGGTTTTGTGCGATACGGGTAGCGAGAATAATTTTATCGTCAATTACATTTTCATACTTAAGTATCACATTTGTATAATCATGTAATAATAGATCAATATTTGTATCATTATGCATTAAGCTCTGTAAGTTTAGCTAAGGTTTTGCCCTCTAAGTATTCAGTTAGCCTCACTCCTATATATGTATTTAAACTATGCACAATTTAGTTGTTAGTTTTTAGTATGCCAATTTAATATGCTAATATGATTAATCTATAATTAATATGCTAATATATGACGCATTAAGAAATTATATTGGCATTTTTTTTAATATTATCGGCATTATTCTCTTTCATTAATTCATATATGCTAAGCGTTTTATAAAAAGATTAGCTTGGAATGTAACTTTAAATGTTATAGAAACTTTGGAGAAAATGACAAACTATAGTTTCTTATTACCGAAAACATTGATAAATTATTTGTTCACATATTATACACTAAAAATCAGAATAGTTTATCTTCATTCCAAAATCCTAATTTATTGGCAGTGTTTATTCAAACAGATGATGAATTATTATATAAATTATGATAGCACATGTATGAGGTTGAGTTTTCGACAACGGCTGTCTTACCAAGACCACTTTTGGGTTTTCAATCTTGTGCTAACGATGCTGAGAAGAAGCATGGTTAAGTTTATTAATGTATTATTTGACCTCTTTGTTAATTTTTGACGTGACAACGTCTTAAAATTAGGTTGCGGCTCGGAGTCACTCATGAAAAAGTGTAACGTCCGGTAACGTTACGATGCCCGTCCATTGGGTCCGCCGCACGGGATAAAGCAGATAACTGTGGGTCCGCCGCACGGGATAAAGCAGATAACTATGTTTATTCGTGAAAATGTGGAGTGCTTAGATTCGTCATTTAACAACAACTACAACAATAAAGGTAAATAGTTGTACACTGATATTTTCATTATCGTAAACTATGATTGATTGATTAATTGTTAGATTGACACAAAAGTTGAGAAACTGAGTTTATAGGTTATGTCATACTATTGACAAATGTTGATAGTGTTAAGTAAATTATTAGTTTAAATCACTCTGCAATCAATCGTAATTCAGTCGATTGAGAAGAAACAGCGCGTATTGCTAGTCAAACATTTAAAATAACAAATTATAACCTCTAACCTGTCATAACAGTACGACCAAACAAACGAACTAAACCGACCAATCACCACGCGCGGAGTTAGAATTTAACTGTGTTTAGCAAGAATTTCAAATTCCAATTTTAGTAAATGTTTTATTCAACTTTTACCATTTACAATAACAAATTTTAATTAATTTCAAATTATGTACAATGTTTTAGTAAACAAAATATATTTCTATAGTTAAAATTTGTGCAATTCTTATTTTCATTCAATTCCTTGTTCCTATTGTGCAATTTAATAATATTCATATTAATAAATATTCTACCGAGAAAAAGACGTTCTCACGTAAAAATCTTCGCCCGTAAAACCGACTTTACAGGTAACCATATTTTTTTATAGATTATGTTCTATATTCTAATTACTAATGTTTAATAAAAGATAATGTACCAATTCGTATCGAACTCGAAATTGCCATGTATAACAAACATTTCTTAAATGTTTTCCATAGAATGGAGTCAGGAATAAAACAAAAACGTAATGATATCCTTTATCTGCAACTTTAAAGTGTAAACGTATCATTCATGTTTGCTAAACAAAGTGGGCTCAGCATTGTATTATTCTGCCGTGCAGTTGAAGTAATCAACCGCTCCACATTCAACTTCCATTCCCTCTCGAGATAGCACTGCACGACTTTAATTAGATTAAACTTCTAGGAAATACTCATCAACTGAGATCAAAACTTCTTTCAGGCGCTCCCTTTAGTTTCATGAATAAAAAATTTTGACTAAACTAGAGTCGTGTATAAACCAAATATAATATGATTTGAGATATGCGTCTTGTAGTATATGGTCATATATCATACGAATTACCTCCATTTTGTTAAAAAAATTTTGATTTTCATAATTAGGTCAAATTTGTCCGTTTTCCCTCATTTTGTTATTTAAAATAACTTTGTCTACTTAATCAAAATTATTCCCAGTATTTTTGTTTGATTCTATTGTTGTCAGGCCGTGTAAATCAGCTCAAATACGTTACTTTAACCGATACCAACCGTTAATATAAAATTTTTTTTATTCATGACAAAGAGATTGACAAACATTATATTTTATTTTAGGTATACGTATTAAAAATTAAATTTTTACTCTTATTACTTTTTTACTTTTTGTATGGCACAAAATACTTAAACTAATTTGTGCGTTATCCTTAAACTTTTAACTGATTTCAAAAATTTACCGTGAAAATAGTTTTTAAGTTTTGATTATCATTAAAAATTTTCTTACAGTTTAACGATAAAAGATTTTTGAGTTTGAAATTCATCCCATATATTTAATTAAATTGCATCGGTATACAGCTATATCTTCAGGTTTGTGTTAGGCGCCTTATATAAAATTAAACTTGACCCGTCCATAATTTTTCTTTGAAAGTGTGTGCTGAAGGGAGGTGGGGTCGATTTCCCAAATGTTGTATTTTCCATATTAATTAAACCTTGATTTATTAATCACCTCAATTCTATAACTGTGCCTAAATTCTCATGTTATAATAAAGAAAAAAACAAATTTCTTTAACTACTGAAGATATTTTATTT
Source organism: Homalodisca vitripennis (assembly GCF_021130785.1). NCBI lineage: Eukaryota > Metazoa > Arthropoda > Insecta > Hemiptera > Cicadellidae > Homalodisca > Homalodisca vitripennis. The sequence continues at coordinate 70,207 of NW_025778337.1, forward strand.
TCATAATACTCGTTTTCACACAAATTATTTACGGTACGTAATTTTTTTCAGTTCTAGCATACGGGTTTTTAAGCTTTTGTTCATAAAATAATAAGACAGCAATATTTTTAAAACTCTCATATTATTAAAAATATTAAGGTCTAATAACCCTTAAGAAAACCAAATCTTCCCTTCGTTATTTAAACGTATCCACCAATCCGTAAATTCAAATTCACCATACTTTGAATTTACTTTTTACAAGTTTTGTTTTTACTATTTACAATTATATTTCCCTGTTCCTACCCATGCAGTCACAGCTAGTAACACGAAATTCTTTAAAATGTATTGCTTATTAAATTTATCTTAGTTTTACCAAATAAAAGTTCACATTCATTTGAAACTTTTTAAAATATTTAAACTCTTACAAAATAACAATTATATCTTCCTTAACACTCATACCGTGTTATATATCCTTAGCATTGCACAATCGTTGAAACTACCAAACACAACCTGCTGCAATGTCTGATTTGGGTATTACTTAATAAGTAAACTCTTTTGCTCAAATAATCTAAGAATTGTCCTATCGGACAATCTCTATAAATCACACAGATTGAAAATCCATCAGTATGGACAGTTTTTTTTTCTTGTTAATTTGCAGTGCAGTCGGCGTCAGCACTTACTAAATATGTATACTAAATACATATAATAATAATAATACATATAAATATATATATACATATATACAGGGTGTTCTGAAAAAAGGTGCCCATAAGTCAGGGCGTGATTCCTCACATCAAAATAAGAAAAAAAGGTCTAATTAACATAGGTCCGAAAATGCTTAGTTACCAAGTTATACAGGGTGAAAGATTTCGTCTGAATTTCAGTTCCCCTGCTGCAACGAAGCCCTACGGGTAATTTGTTGGCTGTTAATTAAGATGTACAATTTAGCGTACTTTATGTAAAATGAACTGAAAAATTGAATAAAACCGTTTCCAGACCTGTAGCTACAGTAATTTTTAAGATATGTTACGAAATACGCGAAACTTGGTCCCGAAAAACAAGTTACATTTAGGTTTGAAGCAGATTTACTATGTTAAATGTACAATAAACACAAAATATTTTTTCACGGTACTTGTAGAAAATTTAATTTCGAAGAGAAAGATGTAAAATAAGTCTATAATAGACAAGCGCAAACTTTTAAAAAAATAATCCTTAATTACATACAAAACGCAATGAAAAATAGACAAAATCTGTTAAGCTCTCTACAAATGTAATATTGAAATTAAAACAGCTGTTTTATTAAAACAAATTAATGAGTTACTATTATTTTTTATCAAGTAAATATTTTTAAACAATCATACATTATCATACATAAAAAAGTTATCTGAATTATCATTCAACAAAAAAGTTACACTTGTCCTAAAAAACTAACCACGTCACAGTAGATGTTCAAAATGTTTCCCCTCATTCAAAATACAAAGCATCCAGCCGTCTTCTCATAGACTGCCGAACTCTTTCGAAGATCCCAGGTGTCTCACGTATCCTTTGAATCCCGTTAACAATCCTTATTCGCAACTCTTCTATGGTATCCACAGGCGAGTCGTAGACAAGCGTCTTTAAATGTCCCCATAAGAAAAAGTCTAGAGGATTGAGGTCAGGTGACCTTGCAGGCCATGCTACTGGGGCTCCTCGACCAATCCATCTGTTTGGATATGCTTCATTTAAAAATTCTCTTACTTGTAATGTGTAATGAGCTGGAGCTCCATCCTGCATGAACCACATGTTGTTGCGTGTGTATAGTGGCACATCTTCGAGTAACTCATTCAGATTAGTCGTCAAGAAATGTAAATAATTTTTCACCATTGAGCGTATCAGGTAAAAAACTAATAAAAATTTTATCACCCAGAATAGCAGCCCATACGTTTATAGAAAACTGATATTGGTGACGGTTCTCTGAAATAGCACGTGGATTTTCAATTGCCCACATGTGAGTATTGTGGGTGTTAAGAATAGCCATTCTTGAAAATTTTGCTTCATCAGTAAAGATAATGTAATTTAAAAAATGTGGATTTCTGCACCTTTGGATAAGCCATTGGCATAG
>NW_025778338.1:0-60161 GCF_021130785.1 Homalodisca vitripennis
CTTGTTCATATTTCACACAGCTTTGTGACAAATTTGAGTGTCCTAACTTTCCAAAAATGTCATAAATAAGACTGACCTGAGTGTTCATTGTCGAAAAGCACACTCGATGAGGCGAATTTATTCATACCGAGGAAGGGCCAAAGAAAGTATCAAATTTGAAAACGTGTTTTGGTGCAGAGTGAATAAGGCTGCACAGAAATTTGTTCTAGATGACTGCTTTTTGAGAAAGGATTTACCTTGGTGGGGTAAGATAAACAGTACATACAGTATTGCTGTCTTCATAGAGTGGCATTTGAACAGAATGTGAACAAATTAAACGCAACACCAATTCGGGATGTCCAGTGCTTTGTTATACATTCCAAAATTGCCAAGAACACATGGTATAGTTGGATTAGCACCATGGATACAATAACCATCACAATGGTGAACTTTATCCTGTGCTGTTTGAATTGCCGTACAATACGTTATTTGAGACAAGGAGGGATGCCATGAACCCAATATGGTCTGCTAAAGTGGTCCACCCATCCATCCATTCCACATTTGGGAGTTTGATTAATAAAAATAAAATCAATGTTGTGGGTACCAGCTTGCACCCTATATATTTTTTGTTAATTATCGAGGGTTAAACAACCTCATAGCAGTTACATCTAATAGATATTATGTGCAAATTTCAGTGTGACAGGATATTCAAGATGAGTAAGGTTGGATTGTGGCTACTTCCATCAGAGATTTCATGGAGCTGGTAACTTTGGAAGGAGGATTACGGGAAAATCAGATATGGCAGATAATGGAGGCTAAAGCTGTTTCGGTCTCTACCAATGAAAGCAAAGCAGGAGAGAGCCTCTCTCCAAGCAACTTGTGGTTACTGACATGCTTGCATCAGGTTGCCTGAATGCAAATGACACCATCAGTTTTTAATATGCTCAGTTTAGAATCAACTGAGCAAATTTTTGGAGGGCTTTCTATTATATCTTCTCCTTCTTATTTTCACCCCCTTTCTCTTTAGATGTATGTGTGTGTGTTGCTGGTAGTCGTAACAAAAAAGTAATTTTTAGTCTTTCTTATAAGGTCTATAATGTTTATTCAATTTCTTGAACTATTTAAATGTTTTGTATATATTTGTTGGCAGTTTTTATAAAGGAGATTTGTTTAAATACTTATGTCAAAGTTATGCGTTTGTAGCCTGAATTGATGCAACTTTGAACTACTCTAATTATAAATCATTTGGAATCTCAATATTTGTAAGACTGTATTTAGTCCTGTGTGCAATACGTTGCACTTGCAGCTCTTGAATAACTTTTTATTATATTTATTCCAGAATTTTGGCCACTATAAATGAATATTTGTACTTGATAAAGGACTCAAACAAGACTCAATTTTGTAATGTAAACAATTTTACTTTTATAATGTATTGCATTTCAAGCTTGACACCATGTTATTTCACATAATTAAAAAGAAATTAACAATAAAGAATTCTTTTATTTGATTCGATATAATATCTACTGCAATTCCTAAACTAACCATAGTTGATTTAAAGTTTGTTTTAATAAAATCGGATGGACCATTATTATGATTTATTACTTTATTCACTAATCTAAATAATGTTTACTCTAATGCTAGATTACGTTTGATTTGTTTTAAGTTTGCAAGTATTTTCTCATTGATGTAAGCCAAATTTGATGAGATGTCAATTTTGATGAGGACCCCTCGTTGCTGCGCCTATTTATGTAGGTCAAATTTGATGCGAGTGTAAATTTGATGAGAGTCCCAGGTTATAACACCAATTTGCTATGTGTCACTCCCACGTTGGTTACGATGATTTGCTGAAAGTCAGTTCTTTAGAATTATTCACTCACCATGTAGTTGTACGCGCCTTGTCACCAGTGGGCACGTTGTTATACCATGTTGTTCATCATAGTATCGGTCGCCATCTTGCCCAATGCTAGCTGTATTTCCTCGTATTACTCAAAAATTATTAGATTTGAATGTCTCTGGTGTTATCACCAGAGACAAGTCTGTGTGTATGTCAGGGTTCCAAAATATATTAAAGTAATAATTACAAAATTTAAACATCACTCCACACTTTTTGTAAAAGGGATATTTTAAAGAAAGTCCAAAGCAAGTGACCACGAGATTAGTTTATTAAATGTCACACTCTCAACAATATTATAAACTCACTCACCTTGCAGTGCTTTGATAATTTTAAAAAGTCTAAACAATATCCCATCCTTGATTAAATTTCAATATACTATACAACAGATCATTACTTTCCCAGGAGAACATAACACAACCTCCTTGCTTCGAGTCTGATGGTAGAAGAACGAATCTCCGTATAATACGACGGATACTGATTCAAAACAACACTCATCACCTTCTCTCGTTCAAATCAGCGTCTTCACGAATAAATTTAATTTAATTCTTTCTTATAATTGTCGAAATTTATCACGTTTAACTATAATTAATCAATTTAAGTATTTCTATTTTCTTTTTATTAATTTTTTCAGAGCTTTTTATTTAAATTTTTAGCAACATGTGCTTATGACGTCATAAATTTACAAGTCATTCATACCACAATTGGCTCTTCTGCGTAATTCTATTTAATGTTTTTGTAAAACACGAATTTTGGTTATGTTTACTTCATTTTAATTAATCAAATCTTTTCCCGTATAAAGTTCAATAAATGTCTTCGTTATTAAATAAATCTCAATTCCGACAACATGTGATTCACTGATGTCACAGTCTGCCGATTCATTGACGTCACAGTCTGCCAATTCCCCGCGAATATTCAAATGTCGTAATTTGACCTGTTTAACATCATTAAATAATCATACAGTTAACTAAGAAAACAATTTAATATATGTAGCAATTCTTAAATTGTTTTATTTAAATTTATTTATACTGTTTGTAATTGGTATTACTTTTATTATGTTACCATAATTTAATTTAACTATACAAATTTTTACTATTTTTATGTATTTTGTTAGTAGTGTAAATTATTTTATCTGTGCTTGATGTAAAATTATTGGTTTGCAAAATATTGGAGATTTGATATTTTTTAAGCTCAAATAATTTTTGTAGCTTCAGAGGAGCTCAAATTTAATATACTTCTTTCAAATAATGTTGCATACTGCTTTTTCTATTGAAAAATAATGAAGAATACAAAATTAACTTTTTGTATTATTTAAAAAATAAAATATAATAAAGTTTATTTACCAGTGTTTCTTCCCACCCAAACACAAAAAATTTCATTTCACCTGTTAACCACATATTTTTTAGTGTCCTATCATTAATACTGTATATAAAACCTTATCTTTGTTCCTTGAGGCTATACAATATTATGGAAAGAGTAAAATACCTAATTGTAATTGTTATATACTTGCAGGTATTGAAGATGTATGCCTGGGATCCATGTTTCAGGGACCAAATCCTCAAGATTAGAGAGAAGGAAATTGCATTGTTGAAGTCAGACTGCAATGTGGAATGCAGCTACTACCCTTTTATGGTTTGGTTCAACATTCATGGTGAGATTGAGATTTTAAATAATATGTAACACAGTAAGTAGGTGACATTATTTATCAGGTTGACAAATTGGAACTGCACCATTATTATTAACCCCTTGTACTTGTCCGGCCACTAACTACTGATCTTTTATTCAGAAGTAGTTGTTCCCTCAGCTCACCAGACCTTGTGTAGTGGCTGACTAGGTTCAAAGTCTCCACTCTGCGATTTTGTAACCATGTATGTCATTTCATTGTATTTAAATGGAAGTAATTGAGCTTCAACCCTTTAAATGACTGGGGTTTAAATTCAATTCAGAACACATCAATGTTTTACTAGATTCAGGCTTAGAATTTTTTTATTGGCTACTTATTCATTTGCAATATAAAAATACAATTATTCTTAAATAGGTCTCTAATATCAACAGAATAAAAACAAATTTTGATATTTTGGTGTTTGGCTCCACCAAATGCATTACTAAATTCATCATTAGTTCAATAAATTGATATTATACACTACAGTGGCACCAGAAGTGGTCATAAATCTCTGACCTGACACAGAAAACAGCCATGGCCAACCATAATCCCCCATGAGCTGAGAGACATAATCACATAAATTGAAAATGAGTGCAGAGGATTAATGTGTTTCTGCACTATGTTATAACCCCAAAATTTGGACAGTAATAATTTGAGAATTCATTAATATTAATTTGTTCTAATGCATACTATTTTATTTAAAGTAAAGATCTGCAGCTGAAATTCCTAAAATGAAACCTTGGAGAGAGAACCATTCTTCAATTTCTATTTGTATTATGTAATGTACCTTGTATTAATTCTTTTTTTTTTAATTATATTATCTTCTTACAAATCAAAATTTCACTAATAGGGCTTTGTGTTGATATAACATGCACTACCAAAACATCAATTCCTAAACGTCTTTTGCAGCTTTCTCTCATTATGTTTGGCACGTTTGTCATGATTGATGAACGCAATGTCCTCACTCCAGAAATAGCCCTTCGTCACAATAGCATTGTTCAATATTATGAGAAATTCTGTCTACCTGTTTCCAGTGATGGTGCAGACTCTGCTTCAGGTCAGTGTTGAGATATCTGTATAATTAATAAAATACCCCCTGAAAAAAAAGTTTATGTGTGGGGTAGTTTATACTTTTATCTGGATAACTCTATGAATGTAAAAGAGTGGTTTTCACTCTTTATAATCTTCTCTAATAGTACTGTACTCCAGAAGTCTGCATTTAAGGAATCAGGATTACTGGCATTGTCTTTCTTTACATCACCAATCAATTAATCAATCAATCAATCAAATATCTTTATTCATTTGAATACATCAAGTGTACAGGAATAGTGTCAAAATGCCATCATACATATGGCCAATCTTATTACTAAAAATATTTGCTAGTTTGGTCTTTTTAATGACATGAATTCCTCCAACGAGTATAAACTAAGGCTTATAATATACTTTTTTAATTTGGCTTTAAAAATATTAATATCATTTTCCTTTAGAATATTTTCATGCAAACGCCTTAAAAATACTTTTCCAATGTAAATTTGGTTTCTTTTTATATAACTCAAGTCGATGGTGCTCTGTTATTATAGTATTTTTCCATCTGGTGTTTGTGAGGGTGTATGTCATTAATTACACTTGAATCAGTTTTTACAATTAATATTGTTTCATATATGTACATTCCATATACAGTCAAAAGTTCTAATTTTGTAAAATATTCCTTTCACAGAATCATTATTTTTCAGACTTAACATAATACGAATCCCTTTTTTCTGTAGCTTAAGTAGTTTATCCAAGTTTTTTTTTGATGTTGAACCATATAGACTTATTCCAAAGTATATGTGAGACTGAACATGTGCATGATAGACTGATTTTAACATTTGGTGATTACATAGATATCTCATTTGTCTAAGTGCATAAATTCCTGAGTTAACTTTACTTTTCAATCAATCAATTTTTACATTTAAGTTTTACCTAAGATGACTTTTTTCACAACATGTGTTATATTCGTAATCTTAAGAAAATGCTTACAATTTTATATCAAACTTATTTAACAATTAGAACTCTATAACTAATGTAATTTCTTCATTAAAGGTGTAAATTTCTAATTTATTAATTGTGTAATTTTTATTTAAATAGAGTGAAGTTCATTTTATATGATTTTTAGGTAAAGGTTTGAAAATTAGCCCCTCTGAAGCATAAACTCAAATGTTATGTATTTTAAGGTAACAGCTTCTGCTTTAGTTGGTCATTTTTGAATAATTAAAGCTATAGCTGAAAATTCTCATATTGAAAATTTTGGAAACTTTTATTTTTCTTGCACATGCACATTTTGTCTAGTAGTTACACATATCATATTTTGCATGTAACATATGTAATGGTTTTATTATAAATTTGGTTATATTGATGTATATTTATTATGGGAATTTACGTGTATATCAAATAACTAAAAATTATTTTAAAAAAACAAAAATGATAATTTTATACTATTTTTGTAATGCACAACCTAAATTAAATCAGTATTCCAAATTTAAAATCTGTAGCACATTTGGAGGTACTAAACATTTTACATTCGTTAAATAGTGCCTATTGGAGATTTATTTAAAGAGATGTTAACTTTTTCACTGCTGTCTGGTTCACTTATCTATATCAGCATTATTTATTATGTTTTCTACCACCCACCGCACTTGGTAATAAGTTATATGTGACTGACATTAGTTCACTCTCTTAATATGGTTGAACCGATGATGAGGTTTCATTAGCTATAAACTAATTAATTGTTTAATTTTTTTTACTACAGTTAGAGTTAAATAATTAATTTAATTTAACAGATAGAAATAGGGCTCTTATATATAGTTGTATGCGATCTATTAAATTTAAATTAAGCTATTAAATTAAATTAAGCTATTAATCCTTATGTAAAAAAACTTTGTTTCAGTTTATAGTTTCTTTTAAAAGAATAGAGAAGTTTTTAAACGCTGAAGAATTGGATTTGAATTCTGTTTCTCATGATGAAAGCAAAAGTAAGACACACCCTATAAATATTTTTGATTAATTAATTTAACATAGAATAATGTGTGGTACTAACAACTTTTTTTAAATTTTATATAAACATAAATAATATAATATATATCTTCAATATACACAGAAAAATGAGACATACAAATTCTCTATATTTTGTCTAAATGAAATGAAATGAAATGAAATGAAAAATGCCTTTATTTACAGAGGCGAAGTTAGGACTTAAAAGTCCTCTCTACCACTTAACCTCCAAAAAAAAACAAACAAAGTAAAATATTATCATACCTATTACAACATTGTAATTGACACTTAAACTAAATCACTGTAATAATTAATTACACATTGGATGTAACATAATAATGTATATATATATATAAATTATAATTAAAATTAACCATTTAGATTAAACTCTAACATAAATCTCTTTACAGGCAACTAATAAAACTATCCTATCCTAATCAGCTTTCATTCCCCATCCACGCAACTCACATACAGTTACCACAAGTGTGACCACAAGAACCACCAACCGTCACTCCCCGCCGAGTCCGCAGCAGAAAGGCCCGAACCTCCGCCCCAAAGCGATCGCGCTTGTCAATAGTTCTGATGTTGTCTGGGAGAGCGTTCCACAATCGACATGCGGAAACAGTGAAAGATTTATTATATAAGGTTGTCCTATGAATTGGAGTTGATAATAAAGATGCACCCCTACGAGTTCTACGTGCACTAATATCAGACATAAAAACGAAACTTTGGGCCAAATAACTTGGACAACCATTGTGGATTAGTGCGTGCAACAGACTAAGTACATGAAGATCTCTAAGTTCTTTGGATTTTAATAGGGATAATTGCTCAAAATAAGGAGATACGTGATCATCACGTCGTAAGTTGAAAATAAACCGAATACAATAATTCTGTGCACGCTGAATTTTACTAGAAAGGTCAACAGTCATGTCATTGATCACCACGTCACAGTAATTGAAGTGAGGTAAAACTAGAGTTTTCACCAACATCACTCTAACATCCAACGGCAAGTATTGTGCAAATCGCTTGAGGCCATGTATACAGGCAAAAAACCCTATTACAAATTTGTGACACCTGATCAGCCCATCCCAGGTTTTTGTTGATAGTTATTCCCAGGTTTTTTACTTTTTCATTGTAAACTATTTCTTTATTGTTCAGTATCAGTCTTGGAGCAGTATTAATGTCAATTTTAGTAATAAGCCTTTTATAGCCTATTAAAATACAGTTAGTCTTGGTTTCATTAAGTTTCAGTCCATGTCTGCAAGTCCAGTAAGCTATTGAATCAATATCAGAGTTCATTACCTGTACACAAGTGTCCATCTCATTAGGTGAAAAGTGGCGGTAAATTTGTAAATCGTCAGCGTACAGATGGAACTTTGAGTGTCGGATGCTAGTAGTTATGTCATTAATGTAGAGTGTAAAAAGAAGTGGTCCAAGTACAGAACCCTGAGGCACCCCTCGGGTGACAGGTTTCCACTCGGAGCACCCATTGTCAGTCTTGACACGCTGCTGTCGCTCGGAGAGATATGACCCCACCCACCCGACACAACCATCAGAGAAACCATACCTCTTCAATTTGATCAGTAAAAGAGGGTGATACACGCAGTCGAAGGCCTTGGAAAAATCGAATAGAGTCAAAATTGTAGCTTGTCGCTTGTCCATAGCAAGTCTTATATCTTCTGTGATTTTTTAAAAGGGCTGTGGCAGTACTGTGGTGAGGGCGAAACCCAGATTGAAATACCGACAAAATATTGCCACTGTCAATAAAACGGGAGAATTGTTGGTGGACTATTCTTTCTAAACACTTGGATAGCGCAGGCAGTATACTAATAGGTCTTAAATCAGATGGAGCTTTAGGGGAAGAACACTTATTTAAGGGACGGATTTGAGCTCGCTTCCATATATCTGGAAAAGTTGAGGACATTAAAGATTTATTAAATATTGCAGTAATAACTGGGAGGGTGACTGGCAGAGTGCTCTTAATGAACTTGATTGGAATGTTGTCGGCCCCGACTGCATTGCTAGACATCCTCATGACCGCCCTGAACACCTCAGCCTCAGTCACCGGAGTGAAAGAAAACTGATGAACAGGACTGTCAAGCGGAGAAGCTTCTAGCTCTATGACATAATCACGAGCACGGGACAGATCAATGGGGACGTTAGCAAAAAATTTATTGATTATATTTGGATTTAAATGGGTTTGTTGGTCACCATCAGATTTGCCCACTCCCAGCTCTTTCAGTTTCGTCCACAGGGTTTTAGTTGTTTGTTTCTGAGAAAGACAATTGTAGTAAAAATCTAATTTTAGAATTTCTAATTTGTTGGCTGTGTCTGATTTCTCAGTCTTTTATATAAGCTCCAATCGTGCTGATTCTTTGTACGCTTAGCCTTGCGGAAAGCAGTGTCTCTCTGTCTTTGCAGATGGCGAATAAAGTCAGTAATCCAGGGAGCAGGCTTTTTTGTTACACGTTTGAAGACTATTGGAGCATGTTTATCAAACAATTGAAGAATTAGGGAATTAAATTGAAAAACCATATCATTCACGTCATCAGAAAATAGTATTTCATGCCAAGAAATATTGGAAGTATCGAAAATCAGAAGGTCAAGATCAATGTTTTTGTAGTTTCTGTATTTAATAAACTTTGGTTTGGGTTTGGGGAGAAGAAGTTTGTAGATGCAAAATATCAAATCATGTTTTGAAAGTCCAGGGGCAGGCAGTTGTCCATGGTGCGCAATGAGGGTCGGGTCACCGACAGCAATTATGTCCAGCCAGGTGTCGGCAGCGGCAGTATGGTGAGTGGCATGAAGTGGTAGTATAGTCATGTTACAAGAAAAAAACATGTCGGATAAAAAGGTTTGATCGTAGGTAACTGGTCCAAGTAAATCAGTGTTAAAGTCCCCCATCACAATAACATGACTGCAGCGAGCCAAGAGGTTAAGAAGTTCATGTTCGAATTCAGCAAGATAGCCAAGGTTAGGAGCTCTGTAACAGACGGCAACTAAGGTGTGTGATCTGTTAACACTGACATCTAGAAACATATATTCTGGGCGTCCAGCTCTGGATGTGTCAGATGATAGAAGGATAGAAGCAGGAAGGTGAGACTTGACATAAACGGCGACACCTCCGCCACCCTTATGTAGACGGTCATTCCTGAACAAGGAGTATCCCGTCAACTCAACAGCCCTGTCACTCAAAGAAGGTTTGAGCCAAGTCTCAGAAACTAGAATTAAATCAAACTGTGAAGAGCAAAATATAGTTCTGAAATCGTCAATATGACAAAAAAGCGATTGAGCATTAACGTGAGCTGCCTTAAGAAAATTATCGTAGGGAGAAAGTGTTCGGCAGATAATTTGTGAGAGAGGGAGAGCGCTATCGCCCGGGGCGGGACCATCAGCCGGGGACTCCAGCCCGACAGCGCGGGCAGCGAGCGGCAGGCGACTCCGACAGACACGAAATTGTGGGTAACCCTAGCATACAATATACATTCTTCACATACATTCATAAAACATTGTAAATTTACACAAGATGCACACTTAAACTTACGGCTAAATCATGACACTGACAAGGTATCGGCAAGATACTTACTTGAATAACATATTAAATTTTGAAACAAATAAGCAATATGTAAACATAAAAATGTATTTTCTACTTATAATAAAAAAATTAAATAATAATAATCAGAACTGTAAAATATTTGAAGAAGAATATACACATACCTACTCACATATACATACATACACATATATACACATATACATAAACACACATACGTACATGTGCACATAAACCTAAACTACAATATGTAGTAAAAGGAATTATGGAAACACTTGTTTTCAAAAGAAACATGAAACGTACAATTATTTGCTAAAAAAGTAATAATAATAATTATTATTAAACAGCACCATGCTGTGTTTTATACGAAACTAAAAATATATATATCTGAGCTTACAACAAACTAAATTAAATCATTGCTAAATTAGTAATTGGAATATAAAACTGCATATTTAAGTAAATGCATTATTGGTGAAAAATTTATATTTACAGTCAAAGAACCTGAATTTTAAGGCATTTAACATTAAAAAATAAAGATATATATAAATATTTATGTAGCCTATACCTATGCTTTTGTGAAAAATAATAAACTGGAAAAAAATAAATAGTAATTTAGCATTTGTAACTAAAACTAAAACTTTATTGCCAAATTATAAATAAAAGCGGGAAAAAGAAATAAAACTTACAACTAGTTAACGCTGGCGAGACGCTGCGCTGAGGTCAGCTCTGCCAATCTTGTCGCCGCGCCTTTGTTGCCGTGTCGGTCGACCCACAGAACTCTCCCGTCCAGGGTCCAAGTACTCCTCGGTCCATGTTGTGTGACTGCTGCCCTGTAGACCCTCCATCCGGCGCGCAGGTCAGGTCTTCTCGGATGGAGATACCGGACCCTTTAAAGGTTCTTCTTGGCCGAGAATGCTCGTTGACGCTGACGATAGCTGGTGAACCGCACTATGATAGGGCGGTGCCGTTTCACTCCGTCAGCCGCTGGACGGGGTTGCTGACCGACGCGGTGGCTTCTGCTGATGGACTCCGGTGGCAGCTCAACCCCCAACTTGTCCCGACACAACTCCTCCACCAAACTTGTCCGTGTCCTCACCAACAGTCTCCTCGATTCCGAAAATCCGCAGGTTGTCGCGCCGCTGGTATTGTTTCCAGATCGTCCGTCCTAAATAAGACATTTTCAAAAAATAAATAGGTAAACATATTAACAAAGATTAATATACACAAGAAATATCATATGTTAATAAAACTAATTTTGAATTAGGTACAAAGAGTAAATAATTTTGCATAATACAAGGAATATAAATTTATAAATTCAGTTTGTAGTTAACCCTAGAATGGTAATGCCTATTTGCCACACATAAATGGTAACCGCGTAGTCTCTCAGACTACTTTAGGGAAAAAATGATAAAAATTTAGAAAAATTTAATCAAAATTAAATTTATTTACAAATGACATTATTTACATCTTAGAGGTCATGTTTCCTGATTTTTGTTGATTTCAGTCTTTATTGGAACACTTTACACACAGCATTCCTCGGTGCTCCAAGCAAATATGCTTATAACATTTTGTGCACTGAAATCGAGTCATTCTCCTTTTTTTCACTGGGCAAACTGCACAAATCTTCCTTGTTCCTCCTGCTTCTTCAATAACACTTTGAGCCTCAGATGTTGATGGGCCAACGACATCTTCAATGTTGCGTTTGAGATTCCTTGATAAAATTTGGCAGTTTTTGTCTTCCCTGAATGTGTGGAGTTGTTAGTTCAACACACATTTCTTTAGCAAATGCCCTTCTTGTCATTGGCTTAATTTTTTTGACAATGCCTCATGGACATAAATAACAAATGAGTTGATTAAAATGATAAAAAAAACATTTCATCATGATCACTTTCTTGCTCATCACAATCACTTCGTTCAAGTTCAGATAGTATTTCTCTTATTTTCAAAACTAGTGTTCAGTGCATCAGCCATGGTTACTTGACCATCTACGGTAAAAATTATCACAAAAACTAACACTACATTCGCACAAAACAACTTTTTCATATATTTACTCAGGAACAAAAAAGTTACATAAACGGTAACGCGTAGTCTACCAGACGACTATGGACTCACTGAAATGAACTGAGTGAATGAAATAAAATGGAACCCTATCCAAGCATTGACCTTGGCTGGCAGGGGGAAGGTATTGGTGATGGGGGGTTCGGTCACGTCATGCACCTACCACCTGAACCGGTTTTTGTAGCTTGCGTCGTCTGAGAGACTACGCGTTACCATTCTAGGGTTAAATGTGTAATTTAACAAAATAAAACAAATTAAAATCGTAAAGGATAATGTATATCTACAATTTATTATCCATACCTTAAATTTAGACCATCCCGATGTTTAGTTTGTAGGACCCTCTGATGAGCTATTTCTAAATAATTCATTTTTAAGTTTATAGGGATTCTGAATTTTGTTAATACTTTTAAAAAAAACATTCATTGAATTTTTTGTTATGCTCCATTGCATGGGCCGAAATAGGATTGAATTTAATTTTAAAGTTTGTATTGCTGCAATGTTTGTTCATTTTGATGTGGAAATGGCGTTATGGTTTGACCAATGTAGTCTTTTAGAATCTTTACATGACAATTGGTAAATGACATTGCTGGATTCACAAATAATTTTAAAAATTATCGGATAATTTCTTTTTGTTGTGCTACTACAGAAATGTTTTGAATTTATTATTATATTACACGTTTTGCAGTGAGGCTTACAACAGGGTTCACAGCCAAAAGGTTTGTTTAAATTTTGGGTTGGGTCATCAGAGGGTAGTTTAGGTCTTACTAATACGTTTTTCAAATTTTTTGAGGCTTTTGTATATACAGTATACATATATATACACACAGTGGTAGATTAGAGACGGAACAGTGCACTTTTCTTTGCACCTCAGAAATGCACTAACATTATTGTTTTGAGAGCTCATATTTTTAATATTTTAATTGAACCCTCTATGTAAGTGGCGATCTATACACTCAGATAGAATAGAATAGAATATATTTTATTGCGTTGACAATATATATTACATTGTATTGCAATAGTCAATAATACCAATTTTTTACGGTATTTATCTTAAAAACTAAATCCATTCACTCGACTTTCCATACAGTTGCACGCAGGCACACATTCATACACATACAAAAAAACAAAATTCATAATTCGTGGGATCAACCCCCAGGATTGCAACACCGCCGCGAATATCAATCTCAAGTGTGCTCCATGAACTCGCCAACTGAGTACAAAGCACAAGACACCAGGTAGTGTTTTAATTGGGTTTTAAATTTTTTTGGATTTGTTTCTAAATTTAGTGTTTTCAGGGAGATTGTTAATGAATTTGATCCCAGCTTGAGAAGGGAGGCATTCAAATGCAATCTCCCCAGATCTCCCCCAAGAGGTTACAGTTCTGTCACCTCTAGTTCTAGAAATCAAGCATTGTATAAGATATATATTTAATATATGTACTTATATAGGCAATATATTTCTTTAATAAAAAATCAAATTGAGAATTATGTCGATTGTATTATCTAAAACAACACTCTCAAGAGAAATAAAAAGAACATATTTATGAAAACTGATAAAACATTGAATATCTTCCACATTCCCATAGATATAAAGTAATATTTTAATTTACTAGCCATATTCCTAAAGCTGTTAGGTCATTTAAAAATAGCCTCATAAAAAAGGTTTTAATTTATAGTTTTTTTTTTTGTAAATTCCAACAAAGAAACTAGGGTTATAGTCAAATTGGTTTTCTTGGATATTTTTGACATGACCTGGACCAGCCCCATCCTACCATCCGCTACAACCAAACTCAACAGGCTCAGCTACGATTAGTGACAAGCAATATGAGTAACGTTGCATAGGATACCATGTAAATTGAAAATGGGAAACTGTGATATAAGTGACAAGTGGCTGTTATAATTATAGCTATATTTCATTCAAATTACAGAATTTTGCCTGAAAATCTTTTAGTGTACCTGAGTCACTCACAATTCTGCCCTCAGCTCATTGCAAAATGTTTCACAAGGTGGATGGTTAAAATGTTGTAAAAGTAAAGAAAGCACGAGGATAAGTAAATTGACAGATACAAAAACAAAAATTTTAAATAGTACGATATAAACAAAACAAAGTTTGTAGAATAAACTTCATAATGACTACAAGAAATCAATTCTTTTTTTATAAGATGGTCATCACAACTTCTTCTGAATTTTTTCCTCTACAAATATTCTAGAAATAGAATGTTCACTAAGTAACATTAGTTGCAAAACCTCTTTGTCTCATGCCATCTTTGACAACACATTCTATAGGTTGTGGCTCATTTTTGTTGCTTGTATCTAGTCACCAGAATCACTCAATGATTTTGGCCCAGTTCCCTCATATTGCCAATCACTCATCTCTCATCGCCTTTTGTTTTAAGAATGATCAGGATCACTCAATGCACAAGGAAAGTTGTTGATCCTTATAACTTCTGGCTTCATCAACCATAACAGAAAAACCCCACTTCACCAACAATTTTCTCAGTTACAATAGTTGAAATAATGTGAATTAATTCATTTTGTACAGGTTTACTATAAAAACATAAGGTTCTTTCAAAATCATCTTTAAGGTATTTTAACTGTTTTTAATCTCTATATATTTTATTTGTTGTTTATATATTCATAAAGATATTTTTATCATATAATGTAAGGAATGAAATCCATGAAAGATTTACAAGGCATGGTAATCGTCTTGATGTACCCTTCACAAGGTTGGAAGAAATTAGATCTAGCCATACTATAATGTGTATTAGACTATATAATAAGTTACCACTCTCAACCAAAGATTTATCTTTTAGTCTCTTTAAATGTAAGTTACATAGATGGCTGGCTGCTCATCCCTTCTATAGTATCGATGAATTTTTAAACATGCCAAATTCTGAAATTAATGTTTTGTAAGTTTGTTATATATGTAAGATTTATTTATTTTATTTATTGACTATTTATTTTAGTTTATTATTTAGTTTAAGATTTTATTTGATATTTATCAAAGTTATTTTAATTCAAGAATTAGGTATAGCAAAAATATGTTTTTATATTATCAATTTATACTAGTTAGTCCTACCTAAGTAGTATAAAACATTAACTATGACAAGTTATGATTTGTAACATAAAATGATGACCATGTCGATTGCTATATGCCTAAAGACAATAAAGATTTTGATTTGATTTGAGGGCGAATGTCTGAAGGTCAAGCTCAGTTGTGGGGAAACATAGTCCACTACTCCATTTTGTGCTGCTGCACTTTCGGCAGCATTTCAGCTGAATAAGATACAACCCATAAAGTTTATAATTTGTAATATGTAGGTATTTCATAATCTAAGAATATACACTTGAATCTATTATTATTTTGCCTTAAAAATATATTTTCTAAAATAACTGAAAAAACTATTTTCATTTCTGGGGGGGGGGCTAAGTCCCCCAAGTCCCCCTTCTTAGCCACCACTGCTCCACAATGGTTTGAGGAAATGAGTTAAAATGTTTAAAATAACTTACATTAACACAGTTACATTATACAGGGTGGCCATGACCTAGTGTTAAATTTTTTGTGGGTGGTAATACAACATAAATGTGACTCAAATACAGAAATTTAAAGTTTTTATTATTCACACACACACCCAGAGAAAGCTTATTTTCATTTTTTAATTCACAATTAATTAATTTATTGCATTCTAATGTAAAGTTGACTTACCATTTTTTTCATGATTTATTTTAATCTTCACATGTTATTTAGTGTTAATCAATGACCACTGTATTTCTGGTTATCGATCTTGCCACAAACTATTTGAAAATTGAATTTGAATTTAATTGATCTGTTACAACATGGTTGTAAACAAATTCACTTCTTGACATAGAATTACTCAGTCACAGAATCCTTGCCATTGGCCTATGAAATTCATAATCTCTGGCATGATTGTGTCTACAGAATAAGTCCTGTGATGAAGTGTGTAAAGGCACTCGGGATATCCACTTCCAAGCAATTCTGGGCTGTTGAGTACATTTAGCAGTTTATGAAAAAACACATCTTTCTAACAGCTTCTCGTCTGCAGACCCTGAAGATGGAGCTTAGATTGAAGTAAGAATGATAAATGATAAAACAGGTACTTTTCTATAAGGCAGGCCCTGTAAGTAGGTGCCAACAAGCTTAAGAAACCTTCACTGGATGGAAAGAAGTCTTGTATTTAGAACAAACAATTAAGATGATCAGATAATATGAGGTACAGGTACCTCAATGCCAATGGACTGTCTAAAACTTGAGTAAATCTGAATATTAAACCCAATATCTGTTTTTCGACCACAATGATTATCAATTACTGTCTATCAAAAGAGACATGCTTGAAAAATAAAACTTCAATGCCCTTATCAATCCTCATACTCTCCAGAGGTTGGACATTGAGTAGTCTAAATGGGAATACAATCTGGTTGTGTGAAAAGTCATGATGTGGCACTTAGGTGTATTTAGGGCCATGTTGTTGATTGTACAACATGGATGTACTGTATCTACACTCAACTGAAGTTGCATGGAGATGAAAATATCTGTGAAACTTTTGATGGCAAACATCAGCACTCTCACACATACAGAATCCACTTTGTTATTTTCTTAGATATTAAAGAGACAAAGACAGAGAAGTGAGATGGATGGTGGATATCTGGGGGAATTTCTGTAACAAGGAGCCTGGTAGTTTCAACAAGAAGCGACGGCCAGTTAGTGACGTAGTCAGACAGTTAGCTTAATAAAGGGAATACCAAGCTTTCAATTTCAGTATCAAGGTGTTGTTTACTATGCATGTTCCACTTTACTTTCCTTACAATCTTCATTCATTTACTGTTCATAACACTGCACTAGCTTCTTTAAACTCAACATAGAAAATCACTGTTTGTGAATTTAACCACCTGACAATGACAGTCTTGAGTTCTTCACTGTTCTTCAAACTGCTATCCACCAAGCCACTTTTTTCATATGCAAGTAGTTGATAAGGCTCAAGTAAGATGGGGATTTCTTGGCAGATAGTCAAAGGTTCCCAATGAAAATATTGAATCTTCTGTTTAGTTAAGTGGAGGCACCCATTGTCATGAAGGTGTTTTATGCCAGTTGACAGTTTCCTGTTTCATAGATTTGCGATTCATGTCTCAGTCTGGAAAGTATTTCACACATTACACATTACATGTTCACTATTAGCTTACGTACGCTTACTGTTGCTGAGGTCAGGATACTAGACACTGCACTACTCTGTGATAAAAGTTAATTTTTTAATACATTTTCTGTTATTCTTTTGTAATTCATAAATGCATACTGTTATAGTTGAGCCCCTAATCATGGAGGATGGGACATTTTCATGGGATGCAAAAGAAAACTCTGGGACAGTTTTACGCAATATCACACTCAAGATACAGCCAGGACAGCTGATTGCAGTGGTGGGAGCTATTGGCTCTGGCAAGAGTTCCCTTATCTCTGCTTTCTTGGGTGAGATGGACAAGATCTCTGGATATATCAACACTAAGGTACTATATAACTATTGCCTGTTTCATACAACATGACACTCAAAGTACAACCAGGACAGCTGGTGGCAGTAGTGGGGCTGTCAACTCCGGAAGAAGTTCTCTTATCTTTGCCTTCCTTGGTGATGTGGATAAGATTTCTGGACACATCAACATTAAAATACAGTATAAAGTTTACTTTCTGTACATCACACCAAACTACAGCCAGGACAGTTGATGGCAATGGTGGTAGCCATTATCTCTAGCAAACGATAATGAACGAGACAAAGATATGTAGTCAAACCTAGAGTAGTATACAGATCTATCAGCTTTGAGGACAAGAATATGTATTCTCTGACTATAGGCCCAGGACTGAAAAATCTCTATACAGACCCAAAGGGTCAGAATTACTTATGCCCCGACAGATCCATAATCAGGTATTTCGTCAGATTGTATTACTATCAAATCTCAAATCAAATCAAAGCATACTAACCTCAGATTTCTCTACCTCAGATTGGTGTTTTTTATCCACAGCCTCCACAATATGTTACTCACTATCTACATTTTTTATCTTTTAAGGAGGAAAGAAAGCTAAGAGATTGTGGACTAACACTAGAGAAAAGTTTTCAACTCTCTGCCTGTTTTAGAGAAGTAAACATAACAACTAATCTACTCCACTCACCAATCTAACACAGGTATTATGCGAATGAAAGCTGAGGTGAGCACTTTCTCAGTGACATCAGAGGCATAAGTTCAGTGTAAACCAGGGTTCTTGAAGAGAACATCCAGGGATATATAATTTCCAAAAATAATAATAACTTCTATAAAACTCTTATACGATTTATCCTTACCAAGTTGATCGCAATGATACTCTATTTAAATATCACAACTAAGACAACTGGTTTGCAACTTGTTATCAGTACTTTATGTGTGTCTGTTGATACTCTGCATTACATGAAAGTCCTGGTGAAAAGGTGATTTCAGTGTCATATAGGGAAGATTCAGTCTAGACCAAGATTCTTTTTGTGATTTCTGTGTGCAATAGCTGATCTGTTGCTATTGTACAGACTTGTGAATGGTAGTAGTGACTATTTCAACTTTATTACTGCTGAAATTTCAGATTCTGAGAGCTACTTGTTCCAAAAACATTGTTTTCACGAATGCTATGTCATTACAGCTGAATATCTTGACTAATGAGAGAGGAAGTGATGTGTCCAGCAATACAGATTTTTTGAATACTTTTTTAAAAATTTATACACTTTAACAACCAAAGTGTTTTATTTGTAATATTTATACACTGAAGTCAATAATATATTAAAGTCAATAGTGCATATTTGTCTGAGTGCATTTAGACATTGTACTGTGTTTATTAAAGCTTAATAATGAATACTATTTAAGTAATAGTAATTACTACTGTTCTCGCAGTTACTATATTGTTAGAGTCAATTAAATGAATGCTATATCCAGAGAGGATTGGTGCTCATATAACATTAGAAAAGCAAGTATGTAATTTTATTTGTAATGAAAGGTTCATACTCATTTAATAATTGCAAACAAAACTTTTTGTTTAATCGGATCCATTTCATAATTTTTCTAATCAATCTGTTAATATATAATACTCAAAAGATGTTGAACTACACTCCATTCATGTAAATATAAGATTTTTTTGCCTCCAAACTTAAATCCAGGGTACATCACTGAGTCAGATGTTATGGTGAGGGATCCGGTGTAGGAATGAGTGGGAGGCTTACTAAAAATCACAGATTGTGGTTGGTGCTCTGTTATTGATAATCCATTTCATTAATTACCTAGTCAAGTTAGCGATCTTGAATTATGTTACATCATATAATTATGTACATGAAGAGTAACTGCTAGATTTCAACAAATTCAGTGTCACTAGAAACAAAACCCTTGTTTTAGAAATGACTAATCTTTATAGACTGTTTTTGTGCTGGATTATTGCCTACTTAAATAAATATTCCAGAAATTAAATGCTTAATTGTCATAAATTTAAACACCTTTACATTTATAGCTATAACCATATAATTTTATAGACATTTAAAAAATAATTATTTATGTTTTAGGGTACAATAGCATATGTACCTCAGCAAGCATGGATACAAAATGCTACGTTGAGAGATAACATTTTGTTTGGCAGTAGCTTCAACAGCAAAAAATACATTAATACTGTAGAAGGCTGCGCTCTTACACAAGATTTTGATATGCTGCCCAGTGGAGACTCCACTGAAATTGGAGAAAAGGTGCGAACATAATTTAACTATTATTTTAGTAGTAGTAGGTATTATTGTCTTTTAATGCAGGGGTTCTCAACCTTTCAGGCTTTGTGTCTCGCTTAGTGCACTGAAATTTGGTAGGATATTAACATGTTTAAGTCCAGCCATATTTTGGGGTTTTAGCCTATTGTACTCATTTAGCATTATAATTATGGAATTTAATCACTTTTATGAAAAGAATGTTTTTTTATAGAAAGATCTTTGATGCCACTACGGGCGTCATTGGTACTAAAGGTGAGATCATGTATCACATTGACTAAATATTTGTGTTGAAACTCTTTATATAATAAATACATGCATATATAGTAATAACATTGTTAAATAACATAATTTTTGTAAATGAAATTTTACTTTTTACATAAAGGCGTTAAGCTTTTTACTACACCGTGGCATCATTGGTATTTAATGGTGTTGACATGCAACATAATTACCAAATATTTATAGAATTATTTTGATGTAATAATGAAACATGTGAGAAAACAGTGGGAAACCAAGTCAGCTAATAATAATAGAAATATGTGAGAGACTGGTGGGAATTGAGTAAGATAATCAGAATAGCTGACTTCAAATCAGCTGATACTCACGTTGTAACATTAAAAAATAGTAAATACTTTAAATATCGATTTCAGAAAACCAAGGTCAATTTGGCATTCTTGTATAGCCAAACATACATTTAAACATAGCACTAACTACGATCTATTACAAATATTAAAAAATTGGGTGGCTTAAAATATCCTTGTACGTGACGCCACTGTGTTGTGACATGTGCATGACTCCACTATGGCATCACCTGGATTGAACGTGATAAAAAGGAGATGAAAAGTGAGTGTGAACGAAGTTTGAATCTGTAGGCAATGGAGGCAGATATTTGTCTACTGGTTCTTTCACCAGTATGGATTCTTTGGATGACTTTGCTATGTATGTATAATATTAATTTAGTTGGATGCAGATCTAGAGGAGCAGAGAGTGTGCTTTCGTGTTTCTCTAGGGTACTGAGTGAAGGCCAGAAGCAGAGAGTGAGCCTGGCTCGAGCTGTTTACTATTATGGAGATATTTATCTGCTGGATGATCCTCTCAGTGTTGTAGACTCTCATGTTATGTTATTTCTGTAGGGTCTTAATCTTAGCGGAGGCCAGGAGCAGAGAGTGAGCCTGGCTCGAGCTGTTTACAATGATGCAGATATTTACCTAATGAATGATACTTTCAGTGCTGCAGACTCTCGTGTCTATGTTATGTCTGTAGGGTATCAATCTGATTGGAGGCCTGAAGCAGAGAGTAAGTCTTGCATGAGGTGTGTACAATGATGCAGATATTTACCTGCTGGATGATCCTCTCAATGATGTGGACTCTTATGATTATGTGTATGTCTATAGGGTATCAATCTAAGTGGAGGCCAGAAGCAGAGAGTGAGCCTGGCTCGAGCTGTGTACAATGATGCAGATATTTACCTGCTGGATGATCCTCTCAATGATGTGGACTCTTATGATTATGTGTATGTCTATAGGGTATCAATCTAAGTGGAGGCCAGAAGCAGAGAGTGAGCCTTGGCTCGAGCTGTGTACAATGATGCAGATATTTACCTGCTGGATGATCCTCTCAATGATGTGGACTCTTATGATTATGTGTATGTCTATAGGGTATCAATCTAAGTGGAGGCCAGAAGCAGAGAGTGAGCCTGGCTCGAGCTGTGTACAATGACGCAGATATTTACCTACTGGATGATCCTCTCAGTGCTGTAGATGCTCATGTTGGGAAACATATCTTTAATAATGTCATTGGTCCTACAGGAGAGCTCAGAGGAAAGGTAATATTATTACCTATCTTAAGGGTAAAATTATATATTAAAAATTATATTTACAGCACTAAAACAGTAGTAACTTTAGAACACTATATTGCATTTTGGGCCATAACATTTGTTAAAAGTAAACTCAATAGTTTAATACCTACATTTTTAAATGATATTTTGGGTGGTAAAGCTTGTATATTTTAGTCTCAGCATCACTGTGAGATAAAGTCCTAATATTTTACTAAGTACAGTAGCATTTAAAAATTGTTATATTTAAGTATGGCTTTACAGTTATAATTATTAACATGGGTAATCACTGTATTCCAACATTTTAGTTTTTAAACTTAACAATCAAAATAATAAGAATAATAATACTAATATTCATTAAATAAAAAACTTTTCTACGAGTTGGAATTAAATTCCGGTTACAGTATTGAAAAGAAGTGTGAACTCAAAAGCTCTACATATATCTAAACTTCTTGCCTTACTTATTAACAGATCATTCAATTAAAGTACTTTTCCAGGCCAGTTAAAGTTTGCTGAGATTAAACCTTTATTCAAAAAAGTTGACCATAGAAGTATAGGTAATTATAGACCTATATTAGTGCTTCTATCTTTCTAAAATATATTTAAAATAATTGCATATTTACAAATATAAAATTTTTAGAGGAAATTAATTGTTTTACTGATTCTGATCTTTTGTGATCTATCTAAGGGATTTCATTGTGTGGTGCAAGGCACTCTGTTGGAAAAGCTTTGATTTTAAGGGATATGAGCCACTTTCTCGGATAAGATCCTATTTAACTAATCAATTTCAGCAGACAGTTTTTGTAAAGTATAATATTAAACATATTTCAATCTGGAAAGAGATTTAGGCAAGAGTTCCACAAGGATTGATATTGAAATCTCTAGTGTTTTTAGTTTACCTGGTGGTGGTTCTCCTCCATTATTGTATGCCGATGATACAATACCTATCATGTTTTAAAAAAAAAACCCATGAAGATATTAAATTGCTATTAAAAAAAGATGACACAATTATCAAATTAGTTCCAAGCAGATGGGCTTAAAATAAATCAAACTAAAAAAACAAATAGTCCATTTCTATTGCCTCTCTCATAAACAACTCCTTGAGAAACTGTCAACACTTAGCATACAAGGTACTTCAAAAACATGGTTCACCAGCTACCTGACAGGTCGAAGCCAAGTGGTTAAAATAAATATACAAGCAGAGGGAGTATAAAAAAGATTAGATCAGTACCTAAATTTGTCTCACGCGGAGTCCCACAGGGATCATTATTGGGTCCAGTTTTATTCATCCTCTTCTCAAATGACTTTCCTAACTATATACAAGACTACAGTAAAGGACTTATGTATGCTGGTGACACAGTTCTATTACTAGGGGAAAAATTACCAAAAGATCCCAAAGTAAACGCATTTATAGCACTCAACATGGCCATTCAGTATTGCCATAGAAATGAATTGGTTGTCAATGAAAGAAAAACAAAACAGTTAGTACTAGGAAATACAAAGAGGATACAGGGAGGCTGACTGAATTAGAAGAAGTCACTTCCACTAAATACTTAGGTATAACTATAGACGATGACCTCTCATGGACTCCACACATTGATTCTGTGTGCAAAAAAATCAGCACAGCACTGTACATAATATGGCGAGTGAAAAGCATAGGTGACTTAGTTACAGCAAAAGTTGCCTACTATGCGCTGCTTGAGACACACCTCCGATATGGAATCATCGTATGGGGAGGCACCACAGCAGGAAACATACAAAGGTTACTGGTGCTGCAAAAACAAGCTATAGGAATTCTGGGAAGTCTTCAATACAGGGAAACATGCAGGGATTCCTTCAAACAACTTAGAATACTAACTGTTGTAAATTTATACATCCTAGAAGCTGTGATGCATGTTCACATCAAAGCACCAGAGGCAGCAAGGACCTATGCACAAATGCATCAATATAACACAAGACATGCATCTGATTACTGCCTGCCTCGCCATAGGCACACAGCAACTGAAAAGAGTCCAAGCTATGCTGGCGCCAAGATGTGGAACGCACTTCTTGAAGACTTGAAAAAAGATAGACCGGAAACACTTCAGACAAACCCTTAAGAACTGGCTACTGAATCGACCATTTTACTAGCTAAACGAATTCTACGGAAGGAGGACCTAAGACCAACAAGACAACTAGACCTAAACCTTTATTTGTTGACACAATTACTAAAATTAAAGTTTATGTAAATAAAGATGATTTGACTTTGACTTTCAGTTTGAATCAGGACAAACTAAAAAAACAAAATACAGAATTGGGCACTCATTTTTATTTTCAAGGAAATGCAATATAATTAGTTAAATCTATTAATTATTTGAGTATTGATATCAAATCAATATTATATTGGAGAACTAATAGAATTTTAGAAAACTAAATATAGCATGTTTCCAAATAATGATTCTATGTAATTTAATTTATCAAAAACCTTAACTAATGGTTTGCTGTGGTTTATTTGTATTTGTTATGTAATATGCCCATAATACTGAATTATGGGGTATTGCCTCAGAAGCAAAAACAATTTTTAAGATAAAAAAATAGATTAATGATGTTTCCTTCAATGAGAAAGTCTTTTAAACCCTTATTTAAAGATTTGCGGATACCCTGTGTTTACGTTATTTAATTATTAATGGTTGTTAAGAAAAAGTTTGATTCTTTATGTAATAAAAAAAATAATTATCACTATTTAACTCTGTAAAAAGTTTATTTCAAATATCCAAAACCTTATCTTCAAGCTATAATTAAGTGACTTGTAGCAGATGGCACATTAAAAATGGAGCTAGTGCTTTAATTGATTTGTGTAATATCAGAGTCAGACAGATTTAAATTTGAAGCATGACAGAAGGCATTTAGTTACGGAAGAGTTTTTTATGATCAATTCACTTAATGATTTTAATCAATTATAGCCAAACTCGAAACTTCTATGTTGTTATGATATAATTTGTTTTTTTTTTTAAGACTAGAATCCTGGTAACACATGGAGTATCTTTTCTGAACCAAGTGGATATCATTGTGGTACTGAAAGCAGGAGAGATCACTGAGATGGGAACATTTCGAGAACTGTTGGCCAAGAAAGGAGAATTCTCAAACTTGCTAGTGCAACACATCAGCACCATTGATGACCCTGACTTGGAATCAGGTTGGTTACTGTCTTCATCAATGGATTGGTGAGAGCTTTAACATTCAATAGATACAACTAAGCTTTTCTTTGTATGAATTTGTTTTTATTGGGATATTAATCAATCACAGTAAAATGCCATCATTTATTACATCGTAAAGTGTGTTAACTGAAAAGCTAAGGACTTCAAACTTTAGTTTCCCTTTAAACTTAGAACTTCTTCATACTGGCCTAAAATAGTTCAATTATTACTGAAATTATTGGATTTATTCAATAAAATATCATGAAATATTAGAGAGGAATTTGAGAAATGCCAGAACTACTTATAAAAACAGTTTCACTGTCCGAATTCAGGCCCAATCTTTAAACTTAAGTTTAAAATGGATAATGAGATTGGAATATCTTTAGGCGAGTATCATTTATCTTAGGTTTGTTTGGAATGTTATTTAAATAGAATATGGTCATGGTGTCTCTTTTTTTCAAAATGAAATTGCATGCAAAGCCATGAGTTATTGACAGTGTTCTCTTCGTTTATAAGAATATGTTCCATCAATAATAATTAAAGAGGAATTAAATTAATTTTTGTTAAAAGAAATTGAAGAAATGTTGGATGATGATGCCACATTAGCGCTGCTGAAAGAAAATATACAACAAATTAAGCCTAATTCTGGAAGATCTTCAATTTCCTCAGTAAGGTGAGTTGCAGACATAGATTATATAATTGGATCTTTCATTTTTACATAAAAGATAATTGTTGTAATGAGCGTAAATGTTGGTTCAAATAACATAGTTATTTACATTATGAATGTAAAAAAATTACATAAACATGCCTCTCAATTACTTTTTAATGATTTTATTTTATTCTTGAATTTTTTAAAGAAGAGATTTTTTTATTCCATTATTTAGATTTATTCTGCCCAGCCTCATGGACCACTGACCTTTAAATTTAATTAACTTAATATTTCATCTAAATCATAATTTCTGTGTAATAAACAATACGAGTATAGCCCAAACTTCTAACCCTCTTCATATCAGAATGACAGGTCACCATTATAGTATTGTTCATGGAGATGACAAGTCCCTCGCTGTACATTCCAGGGAACACAATCAGGACTAAATTGAAAATTGTTATAAATTAAAAGGCATTACACACCATTGAAAATATAAATATTTATTTAATTTTAGAAGGAACAAAAATGTGTATCAACTTATATTACAATAGAAAATTTCTTTTGGTTTGATCCTTCATTAATTTATAAAAATTTGTATTTTTGCTCTTTGGCATTTTTAATTAAAATCAGCTTTGAGGTATTTTTTAGCAGTTTATTAATTAATTACAGTTATTTGTTCTTGTAAATATTTTCTAGATAGTTTAATAATTCTATATTCATAATTATTTATACAATATAATGTCTGAAGGAGTATGCTAAGACACGCGAAAAATTCATAAAAAGTTTACAAATAATATTTGGTTTTAATGTTTGTCAGAAGAGAATATAGAGGGTTATAAGTGCAATTAAATTTATTTTAAAAGGTTAGATAGCATTTTATACTTAGTTTATTTCATATTAGATATTTATATCTTTGGTCCATGCAAGACATTATATATAAGAGATTATCAATATAAATGTTGAGTTTAGCTCCAGTTCACCTTCCGCTCAGTGCAGCATGAAGTTTGATGCTGTCACATTCTTGACTTCTGTAATCTGTAGTCATGTCATTCTGAAGAGACAACAAAAAAATCGGTGATGAAGTAGTTCAAGTCTATTGCAATCTAAGTGAAGAGGTGTTCGCATTGTCTCGTTTGGTGCACAATTGAGTGCACTAGGATGTTTTAGACACGATTCCAAAGTACGGCATAGCAATTGAGTTTCCTACACATAAAGTAGCTGTGGTTGGAAGGTTTGATTCAATATGAATGTTGATTATTTTATCTCTTCACACTGACATGAACCCAGATGTTTGTATGCTAAAATAATTTTTCTCTGGTTTTCAAACAAAAACACTATATTTAAAAATGGTATCTTAAAATATCTTTAAAGTGAATGCAATGCTTTTAAAAATATCACAGTTAGTGAATTTACATCAAAACACACCAGTTTAAAATATTCCAATATGGTATTAATTATTTGTATTCAGTCAATTACAGTTAACTCCTGATGACAAGAAGACAATCACCTCTTGCACAGACCAGTTGATTCAAGCTGAAAAAATCGAAACTGGCAGTGTAAGTACATATCTATAGAACTTAATGTTGTTTAAGTAACAAGGCCAAAGAATGTGAAATGATATATCAACATCATTATTTGGAAATGACATATTTATGCAAATTAATTAACCCTTTGCACTCATATTCGAGATTATATGATTGTTCTCTCAGCTCACATGCATGGTGGCCATAACTGTTCTCTGTGTCATCTCGGAGACTTATGACCATATCCTGTCCCTCATCTCGCTGGATTACTTTTAATAGCCCTTACTGTTTTCCCGTTCAGATCATAAGGTGTGGCTGTAAAGTGCATTAATCTTGTAAACAAATAAGAAACTAAAATAATATTTCACTATTTGCAGCATGTACCGTAGCAAACATTGTTTAGATTTTTTTCCGAGTGTCAATATCACTGTGCTAGTGTATCCTATCCATTTACTGAAATACTAGTGTGTGTGTTAAAGTTCAAAAATTCTTTATTCAGAAAACACAATACTATTAAAGGTGTAATCCTTCCAATGCACTTAACAGAGAGTGCAGGAGGGCAGTTGGAAATTTACTCAAAAATGATGTTAAATATTCTTTTTTTGTCCTTCACCACAGACTGCTCACTTTTAAATTTAACAATACCAAGTCCTCAAGCCATGAGCAGGTCTACAAAAAATGTTGTTATACAGATTATCAATTGATATATACTAAATATATCAAAACTAAATAAACTATAACAAGGTGTCAGGCAGTTATATAATGAATTCCATCCTAGCAGTTGATTTTACAGAAGTTTAAACTTATCCACACTTAGAGTACTAAATAATTGAAAAAATTCAACAAAAATATACAAAAATTCAACAGTTAGTAAACTATCTAAATAAGATAACAGATAATAAACTATATAACAAATTTTTTAACACACAAGACTTACAGTTACTGTAACAGCAATATGTGGTAGGATGGTTATGTAACAGACAATGAACTTTTAAAATGATACAACAGACAATAAACCATAGTACATGATAAATAACAAATCTGATAAACAATAATATAATAATAATAAATTAATTAATAATAAACTAAAGATAACAAATGAAACAAATTTTTGTACGTACAATATTTAATAAAAACACCTTACTTTTAATAAATACTAATCTTTTTTAATTAACTACAGTATCTTGCAGGGGTTTTACATATTTTACAACTTTCAATTTACTATAAGTTTTTTTTTATCAAAAATAACACTTTGGTCACTATATGATAAAAATTTCTTATACATTTTTGGGCCAGATAACAAAATTGATGTCTACTAGTCTTTTTTGTGAGAAATGGAACTTCTAATGCTACATTCTGATTTAACCTAGTTACTCTATTACTTTGTTTAATTTTGAAGTGGCTAAAATTCTTGGATAAATAAAATTACTGAATGTTGGTAAAACTGACTAAAAGTTAGGATGTTAATGTGAGTAAAAAGGAACCTCATTCTCTCCATTTAAAAAAATATTAATCATTGTTCTAAGAGCATGTCTTTAAATTCATAACTAGGAGTTTGAGCAAAATGAATTTTTAATGTTACATTTTACAATGCTGTGAACTTTCTTCTCTCGCCTGTTTAGAGTAAATCATTAGTAATAGTGAAATGACTATGTATTTTTTGGTTCATTACCTTAAAAATTATGTAATAGAGCTCTGCTCAAACTTGCCAGATTAACCTTGATATAATTAGATAAACATTATATTTTGAATACAATAATTTGCAGTAATATTCTAAGTACACTTTTTTTACCTAAATATTAATGCTTTTAGTGCCAATGCATAAAAAATACATGTAAGGATTGATTGCCATGGTTAAAAATATTGGATATTGGCAATTTAGGTATCGATTATGCAAAAATAAAAATATTGATAGCGTTGTTTTGGATTCACAATTAAGTAATCTTACCAATAATTACTTTGCATAGTTTACAAGTCAATCTAGATATTATAGCTGTATTTGAATTTTAAAGTTGTCGGTTTTGTATCAATCTGTCAGCTGGTTGTCACATTAATACCACAACGAAATCTATCCTCTTCATCTGGTGTAAGATATTTAGAAAAAAAGTACTTAAGACTTTGTGTGTCAATGGACTGCCACTAAAAAATTTAAAAGTTGTCATACCCTAGTACACCTTGAAGTTCAGAGAGGAGAAAATTAACACAGGTGTTGTGTGCACATAGGTTAAGAGCACAGCCACACATCACACCCACACACAGGGGCGCACTGATGGGGGGGAGGGGCGAACGGGACCTGTCCCCTACAAGAGCATTTGGTTTTTAAATAATCTATCGCCTAATAGTCTATTTTCAAAAAAAATCAAATTTATGTTGGAACTTGGAAATCAATCATAATCTAAAATATATAAATTCAAACTTTATACCTTTATAAAACACACTAAATACATGAATTTCACCATTACGAAGCAACTACTAAAGTGAGGTTAGTTCTCATTATTTCCTGTAGCTTCAACCTATAGGCCTATCTTGTACTTTCAGTGACCGAGTATGAAAGTCTTCACACTGATTTAGAATCATATGTTACATAATACTTCTACAATGGTGCAGGTACATGTTCCAGTTACTGTTACTGCTAAATGAGATGAGTCCGAGTAATTTAAACCAAGAACAGCAGTAAACATATAAAGTATCTACATCGTTAAAGTACCTGAAACAGTAACCTATACCGGGTACTTTTAGTTTGCAGACAAACACGTATTTGGTACAAAGAATTTATTACAGTAATCCCGATGTGATCAGTAGTCACAGTGGTGAGTGAGTTACCGAACTCTGAGCAGTTCTGTACTACGTTAGTTTCTTGTTATCTGTTGTCATTATGAGGCAACACTGCCTCAGGCAATATGGTGATTTGCGTGTTAAAACAAGCAGTTGCCGGTTACAGTAAATTAAAAATCCTGCTCAATGGAGTCTGTGTTAAAAATTAAATGTTCTAAATAGTGTTTTACAAAACTACAGGCTCAGGAGCTACATAACGTGGTGATCAATACCAAATTCTTTGGAGCACCCGGTCAAGAATAAAAGTTAAGATAGTAATTTAACAACAATTTTATTTTCATGCTATAATGACATACTAAAATGACCTACTCAATCACAGTACACTTGTATCTATTTTGTATTAATATTTGGTCGTAATCGGATCACAAGTTATGAATTTTAAAAATTGCAGTTTAGTTTAAAAGTGCCGAAAATTGGTATTGTTTGTTGTTATTGATGTAAAAACTTTAAGTAATAGTAAACAGTTATATAGGTTAAAACATTAATAAATAAGCTAACTTTTAATATAACTCCTGTTATTGTAGCTTTATTATTTAGCACAGATACCTATACATTTTGATCCAAGAGTAGACATAAAGATTTATCTTTGGTCCTGATTTGATATTTAAACTTAACTGTATTGCTAATTATGATTAAATTTTATTTTAGTTAAGTACATTTCATGTAAACTGTGTTTGTTGCAGAATATTTTAATTATCCATCCTAGATTGGTGGTAGAGTGATTTTACTGAAAACGTTATACACTCTGACCTATGAACTGCCCCCCTTTTATTAGTTCAGAAGTACTGTATAATAACCATTTTAGGAAATAATATTTAAAAAAATTACTGGGGGAGGGCTTTGGGGCCCCCCTACTAATACGGAGGGTTTCCCATACCCTCTATTCCCCGGTGCTCCAAACACCCTTCAGAGAAGACTTCTGGACGCGCCACTGCACACAAGTGATAGTGGATCACTGATTTCAATTCTGAAAATGTAGAGTTATATATATATTGTAACATTTAATGATGGCAAGTCTACGTAATCCTATTACCCTTTCCATCCAACCATTGGCAATAACAAACTTTAACAAAGGATATGGTAATGTTGTACCAATCTTTTCTCTTGTGTATCATAAGTCACATTCAAAAATTAAAACAATGAGCCCAACTTTTTTAAGAGTTAAAGTTTAATAATATAAACTCCAGATTGAGAAAATATGTGTATCTAAGAACAAAATGAAAAGGAAATAATAATATATGTTACAAAATAGTAGGTTTACAGTTACAACTTTTCTATGAAAAGGATAAACTTTAGCTAGGACTGTTGTATAGGGGTGTATGTGAAATCCTGGCTCTTCCAGTATAAATATTGCAAACTTTGCTTTTTACTATAAGGTTTAAGCTTTTAAAACATTTCAAGTGATAATCACTAACTACTTCATGATCCTAATCCACAGGTAAAATGGAAGGTTTACATGCACTATTTGAAATCTTCAGGACAATTGCTGTTTCTACTCTCAGTGGGCTTACAAACTTTGTCGCAAGCACTGTGCAACTGTATTAACGTATGGCTTTCGTTCTGGACCAGTGATGAGACGGCTGTCGTGGATGGGGTTCAGGTCTTAGAAAAACGTAACTTTTACCTGGAAATATACGCTTTACTTGGTTTCAGCCACAGTGAGTCTTAGCAATTAGTAACATTTCCTTACTATATCACTTAAGTTAATCTTTCATATCATTTTAAATTATATATCAATTTTTTTTTAATTCTGTTACATTTATTTAGATGCTATGAAATAGTTAAAATATGTGAAATAGGTGATCATTATGTAAATAAACATCCAAATTATCTACTTAGGTGTTCATAAAAAGTAAAATAGTCCATAAACAAAATTAATATTCAATACAAATATCTCTTAACATGTTCATTGCTGAAAACACCAATCAGAGTTTGACATTGGCATTGTGGCTGTGGCAGACACCATTTGGCATTCCTTACAGGAAATTATCTGCCATTGTGTTTTACCATTATCACTTGGTCTGGATCCATAGCAGACCTTAATCAGTCTCAAAAAAGTCTTGGAGTACTAGGCTCTACATGTCACATTCATACATGTATTGGACACAAAAGGTTTGTATCCACATCCTCTACCAACCCTGAAAAATGTACACATTTTTATTGACATCACTCTGTATATGACACTATTGCTAATGCTGAAGAAGTGTCTATGTCTTCTGGTGCCGGCATAATTTCTGCATGAGTCACTGAAAAGATATAATATTGCCTGAATTCAAAAATATTTAGCCCCTCTATTTCACAAGGAGATGTTCAAAACACCAAGCTTCAAACAGTGTTAATTATTCAAAACTTGTTTTTCTCAATTTATGTCATGATAGAAGTTTCTACTTATTATGAAATATTGACATTATACCTTTCATTTTAAGTATAAAGCTCATTTAACTGATTGCTATATAATTGACATTACCCACATATTGTGATCAGTGATGAAATTTACAAATACAAAAAATGGTGTTAATATTACCATTATAAAAATATATGAAAGTACATTAATTAATTCTAAGCAAAATTAAAACATAAATAAAAACTAACATCCACAATTCTCTGCTGAAACACATAATTTTCAGCAGGAAACGTGTTATTTGACAACTGTACAATATTACAAGTTATATCAAAATAAACCTAAACCTCATACTGAATTATTTCTGTTATGAAATATTTCTCTACTAAGTACAATGCAGAAAATAGCATATAACCTTTTACATTTATCATCATTATTTGATTGTTCATACTTTAAGGTTATTACAATAGTACTTTCTTCAATAAAAGATTATTGTTTTGCAATATGTTATCAAATCCTAGAATGGCAAGTGTTCATTGACATTTACATAACAAAATCAGTTAATAGAATTATATAAAAACTGTATACTGTAATGAAACTGCATTAATGGACTTATATTATTCCAATACATCCCTAGATATCATATATACTGTTAACACTAGTTGTATATCAATATCACCCTAACTATTATTTATACTGTTAACACTACCTACTGAGTGTCATAGTTTGTAGTATTATGAGTCACACCATACACCACTCAGTAGTGTATATGTTGTATGTCAATACTATCATATACAATGAGCTACCGCGCTGTGCAGTATTACAAGTTATACTACACGCTATGAATATAACCTTTGATAAGGAGATTTAAATGTCTGGTATATTTCATCCTTCAGTTTTAACGTAAAAAATGAATAGTGTGTGACTACTAATAAAATGTTAGAAGTAGTGGTAGCTGGCAATTAAGCTTTAAGTAAAGATACACTGTTACAGTGTTTGCAATGGTGAGCAGGGCGTTTAGTATGGCGTATTGCTCCGTCCAGGCATCTCGTCATCTCCACCTATCAATGTTGTCTAATATTCTTCGATCTCCCATGAGCTTCTTTGACACTACACCAATTGGAAGACTTATTAATCGCTTTGGAAAAGATATGGATTTTGTTGACAATGCCTTTCCAATTTTAGTCACCTATACAATGTATGGTTGGCTAAATGTAAGTAAAATTCTAATTTAGTTAAGTTCCTGAACAATATTTTTCAGAAGAGCACTAAAAAAGGTGTCTTTAAAGCATTGCTGGTTACATAAAGTTCATAATGGCATTTTTAATTGTGAGAAAAGTATTTAGTTTGACTTTTCTTTTACGGAGCAAAACTTAAGCTATTTTCAGTTTAGCTTTCAATAAAAGTAGTAGCTTATCCATGGCACAATTTGGTATTCTTTGTTTAGAAGTTCACAAGATTAGTGGAGGTAAAACAGGTGCTAATCTGAATATTTTTTATTATCATTGAGCAACTTTTAATTTAACTTCTTAAAAATTGCTCTGATTCAATTTTGTATCTTTTTGGAAATTTAATTATTGTTAATATTATTTTTGAGGGTGACAGGGTCAATATTTGCTAAACAGTTAGATTATTTTCATTTCAACCTGCATAATATAGAGAAACCATGTAAGGAATGAGGGGTTTTTACAGAAAAACTATTTACAAACAATAAAATATGTTACATTTCCAATTAAAAATTATAGAAATTACATTTTAAAAATTCAATAAGAAATAACAATAATATAAACAAATGGTGAGAACTATAATGATTATAAACCAATTTTTTCCCATTAGGGAGAATTTATTAATAAACTATTTATCTTTGATTCAATTCAAATAACTTTCATTGGTTCTAGACTTATTCTACAAATACTATTTGTAAAATATACTTATCTCTTGCGTTGCAATAGTAAAGTTTTAATACTCAGAAAATGACTGAATTTATTCTATTTATCAATCAATAAGTAGCCTGTTATTGAATTGTTTACCCAAGTAAGGCGATTATTTAGAAAAAAAGAAGCAATCCACTTTTCTTATATTTTTTGAAGTAATTCTCACCTATGCAAAACATTTTGACTGTTAATACTGAGTAAAAGTAACTCTTTATTATAATTATAATTTGTAAATCTTTAACTGATTTTATTGTTGACTGTCAATGATATTGATGACTGTTCAGGATTGGTAATGATTAATTATTGCCAATATTATAGCAAAATATTAATATTTATAACAATGCTAAGCCCACAGATAAGTAATTTTACAGGGTTACAAATAAAGATAACAGATATAATCTAAAAATTCAATATCAAATGTACATCAGATTTTGACAGCAATCTAGTGGCAATATAGGATTTTTTGTGAAACAGATAATCCACATAATACATTCTTCTTGTATATGAAACAATACTTTTTTTAAAGAAAAATCAAAAAAAAGGAAGTCAATATTTAAAACGGAGGTTAGAAATAAATAAATAAATTTATTAACCTTTAATCTACTCTCATTCATTATATGATTTAGTTCTATTGGACCCGTGTAAGAGTATAATTTGTACAAATTATTAATTCTGCTAAAGGTGGTTTTAAAAATAGTCTCAACCTTTACTGGAAGGATTCAGTAAAAAAACTATTTTGTAGAGCTAAAGAAATAATTTAGAATATATAAAAATACTTCAATGGAGTTAAAACTAATTGGCATATTACCAATGCATATAAAAATAAAATCATAATAAATATGAAAAAAACTTTATAAGAATAAATTAATTAACAACAATTTGAGCTCAATGGATAATTTTTTTCTTGTTGGTTGGTATGTTTGTAATACACTACTTATAAAGTATTTTTTCTTAATGCAGTAAAATGTTTCCTTTCATATTACATCTAAATGTTCTTGCTAGTTTTATAATAACTTCAAATTAAACAAAGAAGTCTGTGTTTATATCTTTTATTGTTTCTAAATATAACTGCATGATTCCATTCTTGGGCACAATAAGAACGGATTATTAATAAAAAATTGTGAATTGAACTGAGGACATATTACAATTACTTTTAGTTAAATGCTTATTTACACATTTGTTACTCCTTTCATCCTTTTAGCTAAAGCAATACATTTAAGAAGATAAAAGGTGAAGAAGAAAATGTTACAGTTATTTTCTTAACTTTTGTAAAAAATAATTCCAACCATCTAATATCCTAAATATACCATAAATGACACCCTTCCATCTCAATGTCAAGAAACAAAACCAACCTCCATACATCACTGATTAATTTATTGACGAGCATATAATTACAAAATAATTATTAAAATAATAAGCAGAACAACATGTGCAGAATTACATCAGAGCAATTTCAAAAAGTAAGGTGACAGGTTGGTCAGTAAGTGCACAATATATCAACATGCAAGAGTTTAGACTTTCTCACAAAGTTAGAATATTAATTACAATCTTATACACACACACACATGTTCAACCCATTTTTTTGGAATATTTTTTCATAGGTTTTGTTTAAATTATTAAATGGATACATGATATCTTCTTCATTGATATAGCCGTTATAATAAATATTATAGCCTCATAATTTATAACAGAAGCATATTTTTGTCTAGTTGTTATTTTTTATCCTAGTTTAGAAGTGTTTGTAAGTAATTTGAATAATTATGTAGTTAAATGTTATTTAAAAATTGGTTTGGCTACAGGTTTTAGGGGCTCTGATAATTATAACCTGGTCTACTCCAAGCTTTGCTTATGTCATTGCTCCTGTCGGGCTGCTTTACTACTTAGTGCAGGTCAGTTAAAACGTTTGATATGAAATTCAGAGGTTTATTATGTGTTACAAATTTTGTGGGATGGCATGGTAATTTGTAATGGTTTATCGTATCAAATAAAACACTACTGTTTTTTGTCACCAGTTTACTCCTTCACCTACTCAAATAAATGTTCCATGAGGAGTCTGCTAAATGTTTGGTGTCAAAATTTCATTTGTTTACGTCTTTATACTGTAAAAGGTTTGAAATAAAGCACAATTACCCATATTTTAGTTT
Organism: Homalodisca vitripennis; assembly: GCF_021130785.1. NCBI lineage: Eukaryota > Metazoa > Arthropoda > Insecta > Hemiptera > Cicadellidae > Homalodisca > Homalodisca vitripennis. Next base: position 36,376 of record NW_025778338.1, read on the forward strand.
TTAAGCTTTTGCAGCAGGTGTTGTAACTAACATGTAATTTTCCTTGTTCACAGTGTGTTGCATATTGCTTACACTATTAAATAACTGAAATGGGCTCTCTGTTGAGCTTTAGTCATCTTAAATAAAAACAGTGTTAAACTAAAGATGGTTCCCCATAGTGAAAGTGAAATACGAGGGCTATTCAGAAAATAACAGATGTTTTGAAATAAAAAAAATTAACTAACTGAAATAGGAACATTTTATTACGTACATTTAAAATTACATTTTTAAGGCAATTTTTCAACATGATCCCTGTTTAAATTGAGACATTTATGTGTCACAAGTTTTATGATTTCAGCTTTGTAGAAATCTGTCACCTGAGATCTTAACCACTGATTAACGCCAGCCAAAGTTCAGTCTCACTACTGAATGGCTACGTTGTGAGCCAGGTCTTCATCGCTGGAAAGAGGTGGTAGTCACTTGGTCACTTGGATGATCAAGCACTTTCCAAACAAAATTATCCAAGACTTGTTGTGTACGATTGGCTGTATAGGGACATGCATTGTCGTTGAAAAACAAAATTTTTGATCTCAATTCTCCCCTACGCTTGTTTTGTATCGCTCGCCATAGCTTCTGCAATGTTTCACAATACCTCTCTGCATTGGTTGTTGATCCTCATTCAAGGGATTGAACCATAATCATACCCTTAGCATCCCAAAAAACAGTTGCCATATTTCTTTTGCTGACAGACTTTGGAGACATTTTCTTGGTTTTTTTTAAACAATGTATGTGCCATAATTCCATAGACTGCATTTTATTTTTACAATTGACATGCTTCACCCATGTTTCATCACCAGTAACGATATGATTGAGAAGTTCAATACCACGTTTGTTGTATTCATCAAAGTAAGTTAGCGATGCAGCAAGTCTTTTTATGATTTTCCGTAAGGTTTTTTGAAACCCACCTGGCACAAAAATTTGTGGTATCCAGACTTCCCTACAACAATTTTATGAAGTAACCTTTGTGAAATTTGTGGGAAATGTTCTGAGAGTTCAGTCATTGTGAAACAGCAATTTTCACAATCTTTGTCATTGATTTTCAACATCAAATCTTCAGTCACTAGACTAGGCCGACCACTACATGTATCGTCATGAAAACTGGTGCAGCCACCTTTAAAGTCAGTACATCACTGCCTTACTCTGCTTTCACTCATTATTCCATTTCCTCAAACATCACACAGTTAGCGATAGATTTCAATTGGTTTATGGTTTTTGCCAACAAAAACCTTGTTACTGAACGCACTTCACAGGTGGTGGGATTTTCAATTGCAGCACACATTTTAATTAATAACAGAGAGAAAAGTAAAAGAGATACAGACTGTGTGCGACTACAGGTCAATGCGTACTGAACACCACAATGTTTCAATACCAAGATGGGGGCTGTAGCCCCACCCACTGCCACACCATTTAAAAACGTCTCTTTCTGGATAGCCCTTGTATTTCATGAATTTAATTGTGTAAGCAATGTTTTGACATGGTGTGAATCAGATAACTTAGATTGTAGTTGTGTAATACATGTTTCCTGTGAGGTTTTTCAAACAACTCTTTTGCAATGTCCCTCTGTGAGAGGCTACCTAAGGTACATAATAGTAAAGTTTTATGCATTATGTTCATGGGAAAAGTCTTATGTGTATGAGTTCAAAATATAGAAAATTAATAAAATACCCAAATATTAATACTTTGTATTAGGAAAACAGCAGCATCATGTTTCTTTCAGTGCTAGAGAGAAGTGGCTCGTATTTTGCGCAGTATATTAGAGAGCTAATTCCAGTGGAGGATATACCAATAAGCCCATTGCTTTGGAAGCCCAAAGCAAATTAAAATACATCACAGACTGCACTTACTAAAGTACAAAGGCATGTCTGAATATACGAGGGGGTACCCAAAAGTAACTGGAATTGTATTGCTGGCAGCCGGCAGCGTTGTAGTACACATTCCTGCCACTAGGCGTGTGTCGCGCAACCCATTGCGAGCTCAGTGACCCCAGTTCCGTTGTCCTAGTGCATTCTGTTCGTTCATAGTGACTGTTTTCGCTAACCCTGTTTTGTTCTTGTTTCGTTTTTTGTCATGGCAAGTTTAAGTGAACAACGTGCAGCTGTGAAATTTTGTTTTTTACTTGGTAAAAATGCTGCAGAAACAATTTTAATGTTGAATACAGCTTACAAAGATGTTTTGTGCTATGGGGAAAACTCAGGTCTACGAGTGGTTCGCTCGATTTAAAAATGGCGACATGTCGATTGAAGACAAACCTCATTCTGGACGTCCATCAACCTCTCGAATGGAAGAAAATGTTGAGAAAATTCGTGAACTTGTGCTCACCGACCGTCGACAGACAATTGAGGAACTATCAGAGAGTAGTGGGTTAACTTGGAGCTCGGTTCAGCGAATTTTAACAGGAGATTTAGGACTGAAAAGGGTTGCTGCCAAATTTGTTCCTCGACTTCTGACTGACCACTAAAAGGCACATCGAGTTGAAAATTGCCGCCTTCTGAAAGAACATCTCGAAAATGATCCCGATTTTCTGGAAAAGGTAATTACTGGTGATGAGTCATGGTTCTATGGTTATGACCCAGAAACGAAGCAACAGTCAAGCCAATGGAAGTCGCCATCTTCACCTCGTCCAAAAAAATGTCGGCAAGTCAAATCAAACATCAAAACCATGTTGATTTGCTTTTTTGATGCTAAAGGCATTGTTCATTCTGAGTTTGTTCCTCCAGATCAGACTGTCAACCTTACATTTTATTTGGAGATTTTAAGAAGATTGCGCAACAGTGTTCGCCAGAAAAGACCCGATTTGTGGCAGACTGGAGACTGGTTCTTCCACCACGACAACGCACCGGCACACACAGCCATCTCAGTTTAGGCAGTTTTTAGCCAAAAACGGCATGGTTCCGCTGCCCCACGCACCTTACTGGCCTGACTTCGCTCCATGCGACTTTTTTTATTTCCAGATTTCAGGAGTCAAGTCTAAAAACAGCATCAGATTTCAGATGTTGCATGTAAGAGGAAGGTGAACTGGAGCTAAACTCAACATTCGCGCAACTTAGGAAGCTGAGAGCTACATATACAACCTGTGTGAGGGGCCAGAGACGTCAGTTATCATCCTTGACTCATGCAAAGCCATCCCTTAACGAAGCATGCTCTTTGAGAAAATTTTATGAGAAACCTGTCTCTTCAGTAAACACAAGTATGATATTGAAGAAGAAATCTGAAGGAGCAATTCCTGCAGGCCCAGGACAAGTATGTGTCTCATAAGTGTTAGCTTTTATTATATGAGAGATTTTACTACTATAACTACTTTTTTATATACTATATTGAGTATAAAATTTTAATTAATTAATTCTATTTACAATATTATTTACAGTACAATCTGCACTCAAAAACTTCTAAGAGGCTTGTTAGTGATGATTTTTTTAAACCATTTGATTTCTCTTTAAACACCCTTTTTAGTAATTAACTCCATAAGAATCATACATTACTCTAAATAGTCAATATTGTAATCTGTTGATACACAGAAAATATATATCACAACGTTTCGCCAACTGCAGAGGTTAGAGTCGGTTTCGCGATCTTCTGTCTACGCCCACTTCAGTGAGACTGTTTCTGGTGAGTAATGTTTTTGTGCTATTGCTTGTTTTTCTCTAAAAAAAAATGGATTCTAAATTTTTTTTTCTGACTAAATTGAAAATGATAGTAAACAAAAGTGCCCATGAAAAGTGATTATACATTTGAATTAATATATTATACATTAATAGATTAATTAATATATCAATCAATCAATCAATAAATACTTAATTCAAGTAAAAATGCACACTGTACATTGAATAGGGTCAAAATAACATTAATTAGTTTAACATAATTTATGCTTAGTAATTAACAGTTTACAATTAATTGTTCAAAGTATTTATAGACTACTACTATTTTAATGTATAATATACATTCATAAATTTATTAATATATTATGCTCTCAGCAATAAATTTTGGGAGAGTTTTTACTTTTACTGCATGTTCAAAGTTACTTTGTTCTAATTCACTCCTATTCCGATTTAGTTTTAACAGGTAAAGACATTGTAATGAAATGTGCTTAACTTTTATATTTAAATCTTTAAGTGCCTGGAGTCTGGAGATTGAAGAATATCCCCCATTAAACAGTGGGTACAGGAATCCACTCCAGAAAATATTGAGTAAATTACCCCCTAATAAGTACCATTATAAAACACTTAAATTTTTAATCATTTTAAACCTTATTTTGGCCATTAAAATATTATGTAAATACTGTACTATTACTTTTATAAAATAATAGAAAACCAATTCTAAACAGATAAAAGTATTTTTACACAAATATTATCAAAGCACTTTATTTTTTTGAAATATATTTTTTTATATAGAAATATAAAATGTTTTATTAGTTTAATGTCTAGAGTACTGTCTGTGCACAACCTTTGCTAGACGTAAGCCACTACTCGCCAATATAGGACACATAAAACATTTCAAATTCATTAAATTCATATGCTTGGGTTCTGAGCCTTTAATTTCCACTCTTCCACTTGTAGAAACCACAATATTAATTCTTATTATCGTTTAAACAATAATTAAAAATAAGTTGCATTTTTAATGTTTATTCGAACATTTTCTATCATTGATAATGGTCAGAATATTGCAGCTGTGTGCCAGTCACAACTGTCCTATCTCCAATATTTGAAACCATGATAGCCAATTAATGAAATGTAAAAATTGTGCACACAATCACAAAATGTACTCATTTGATTGTCCAAGTAATTTGTATAACTATGTTTCATGACAAATCAACCACTTCATAAATGTTATTGAATTTAAAACTTTGTCAACCAATTACTTAAGTAACTTCCAATTAAACATGCTTCTAGCTAAAATGTAACATTTTAGCTAGTGAAAAGCTGAATAAATAATAGATTGATCATAACATTTCTGTTACTCATCTGCTTGGATTTAGCACACTGTAGTGTTGAAGATTAAAGTGGTTTACTAGAACCAAACAAGGCAGGACAGTATAGTTCAGTCTTATTTTGTACAATGCATTTATTAAGGTCTATATATTTATAAATGAACTACAACCATAAAAATTTCCAATTTATTTTTACAGTTAATGTTCCTGCTCCATAATTAATTAGAATTAAATTATACAATATTATCTAATCATGAGAGACAAACATCATGTAGGTAGTCTGATTCTACCAAATGAACTAGCTTAATCCAAGCTATCCCAAGCATCTAACTGCCTGACTAGAGTAATCAACAGGCCTAATTCATACGTCATTATTTATTATTTTAGAAAAACATTACGGTCTGCTCTGATTTGTACTTTTTTATTAAAGAAACACTTAATGTCTGATTCATAAAGAAAACACTACAATAGCCAGAACTTGAGTGTCGGTTTCATGAAGTTTTTGTTTAAAATTATTAATATTATCATAATAATTTGTTAACTTTTAGGTGCTTCATCAATTAGAGCATACCAAGTTGAGGACCATTTTATGAAAACAATTAGAGGACAGGGTGGATGGCAATTTAATGTTCAGCTATCCCATAATGGTCGCAAACAGTAAGTCTTTTCCTACTACAAAAATACATCTCTGTGAATACAGTTTAAAAATCAGTTAATTTTTCTATTCAGTTTTGGATTGCCATGAACAAATAATTAAGAATACATTTTTATTTAGCTTAGGTCATCAGATACCAAAAAGAAAGCCATCAGGATAAGCTTACTTCATTCATTCACTGATAAGTTTATTACTTACTTATTAAATATCTTCAAACTAAGTGACAATAGTAAATATTTTGTTGCCAAAGCTTTCTGTGCAACTGTGATATTTTCCATGCAATACAGACTTGAAAGAATACCATGTTATGGCCTATCACAATGTGGGAATGGAATAGGCCTCAGAGAGGTAAGTCCATTGGACATAGCTAAGCGACAGTATGTGATGTACATATACCCTCCTTCCGTGTATGGTATAAAATAATGTAGTTGTAGTGTGTCTAAAGATCAGATAATCCAGACACACAGTTAATAAATCAGATAAGATAAATTGCTAGAAAAGATATTGGCAATGGGTTAGTTGGGGTTAGGTCTTGGAGGACAGATGGAATGATAATGAATGTGTGTATGAATGAGTTATTCCTATTAAACTTTTAAAGAGACCTTTATTATATAAATTTGTTTTTTCCAAATACTGTAGTAGTTTTTCTTGATTTAAGAAGTGGTATTTTTATATTACAGTTAATTATAAGACAGGGCCTTATGGCCCTAAACTCGGCCTTTTGTACAAAAGTTAAATAAAGTAATTTGTTATCATCATTGTAATCGGACACCATACCATTGTCCCATAAAATGTCTAGACAATTAGTTAAGCATGAAAAATATTTCACAACCTGATTATATACAGCATGTTTTGTTAAATGTTATAATGGATGATTTAGAAGCATACAAAGATTTTGAACAATCTCCTCTCAGCTGCTGGGGTGTGTGCACCATTTGTAGTGCATTGTAGTGTATATAGTGTTGTGGTTTATGCTCCTCCTGGTTGATGTTGTACTTTTTGTTATTTTGGACATTTGCCATTGGTTTTAATTTACAAAAGTAGAACACTATGTTGAGAGCATTGGATCTCTTATTCAGTGATAAAAAATAAATCACAAGGTATAAGGTTAAGTATACACACAATTAAAAACAATCAATGAATGGTGTATGGTGATGAACTTACCACATTAACAAACTAGACAACAGAATAACTTTTGTAACTAGGGGCGCACCAATAGGGGGAGGATGAGGAACAGAACCTGTCTTCCTACCAGGAGCATTTTATTTAAAAATAATTGATCACCTGATTTACATTTACAACATTTATGTTGGAGCTTTGAATTCAAGGGATAATCAAAGGATCTCCCAAACCCCTCCCCCCTCCATATTCCCGACTCCCCGGTGTTCCGGACACCCCATCCAGAGAAGATTTCTGGGTTTGCCATTGTTTGTAACTAAAATAAAATATTAAAAAAACCACGTAACCTGACACAGAATAGTGCACTTTTTAGGTACTGATTATTGAGGTTTGTTAAATTTAATTACATATCTTGTTATATCTAAAAATTATTGCAATTAATTGTCGTACTCTGGCCAAAACCAGAAATCAGACAAGAAAAACAAATCAATAAATTAATTATGAAATGTCTGGTTTTTCAGGTGGCTTGGTGTCCGACTGGAAGCAGTAGGAAATATATTAATATTTTTTGCTGCTTTATTTGCAGTTTTGAAAAGGGACACTTTGGATTCTGGGATTATTGGTCTCTCCATCAGTTATGCTTTACAGGTTAATACAAAAAAAATTATTAGTTTAAATTGATTTAATGTTCTCATACAAAATAAGTCAATAAACCCAACCACACAACACAACTTAAATCCTAACAAATTCATAAAATAGCCTATACATAGTAGTATACAACTGTAAAGTAATGATAAAAAATTAATTATGATTTTAAAAAGAAATTACTTTTTGAGGATATTACCCTTAATTAGTATGGAATTAAGTTGTCAAAAATATTGATAAATATTTTTATTAAATGTTTATGATTTATATCCTTTTTTGATATTTAAAACAACAAGTAAAGACTGTTTCTCTAAAAGATTTTGATCAAAAGTAATGTGACTGAATTTGAATTCTGAGTGAAATGGAATACAAGAGGCCTTATTGAAATTCTTATATTATGTGAAATTCAATATACATATATAATTTCAGAGTACTTCCACACAACTCTATAACTATTTATAATGTTATGGGTTATATTTATATTTTTAACCTAGTAAGTCATAATAAGTATTTTTCCAAGTTATGGTTTGGGCACTTAAAATTGAAATAAACTTTATTTTCAGATAGGGAAACTTTTAAGGAATAAAACAACACATTATATAAAATTACAAGATATTGTTATCATGTCACTAATTTATCTGCATTAACATAGATAGGTTCTTGCCTTCATATTAAAGGTATAGAAATAATTCAAAAGAATATTTTGATATTAACAATCTATTGTTAAGTCTATAGTTATTGTAGATACATGTTATTTGAAATTTTATACCACTAATATAAGAATGATTTTTCACCAGTTATATCTTTCTAAACATAAATTATGAAACTATTAATCTAATTCAAAAATAAATATATCTTTTTTAACTAGATTACAATTTATGTAACAAAATTTTGTTCCAATTTTTCCATTGTTTGTACTCTAATAAATGGTTAAAAATGACATAGATTATATTCTTAAAATGTCAATTTCATAAAAAGTATTAATTGAACCTGTGAAAACCCAAATGATGTGTCATACTATAATTCTATAGCCATCTGATAGTGGAACAGCAGAATATGTGGTGGAGTATGTAAATATGGATTAATATGTAAATTGAGAAAGTTTCTATCATATATTGGTTTTATGTATAATGGACCAAAGCTTTGTTCTACTATCCTATGTAACAGGATTCATTGAGAGTGCCGATGGCCAAGCGGTCTAAGACAATGGACTTTGAGTGAGTTAGAGATAGCGCAGGTTTGAGTCCTGTGTGTGACCGTTGCACTTTTTATGAATACCATTGACATTGTACTGTATCGATTCTCCCCTCTGTTTGAGGACGGGCAGAATAAGGCTTAAAAGGTGATTGGCTTTTCTCTTTAAAAAAAGGAAAAATGGGTAAGGAGGATAATCAGTATAGTGCAAGATAGAAAATACCGATATAAAATTCGCTGGCAGAATTAGTACCTTATTTTCTTAAACTCAGACTCAAAGTAAAATGCTTTAGACCGTGTAACATTTTACATTTCATTTAAATTGCAGCTTTACTTCTGAACTCAAGATTTCTCTTTTCCTTTGATTCTTGCTCCCAAAATCCTCCCTCAATCTCTCTCTCCCCTCCTTCACTCCACCTTCCATCCCACACAGCACAAGCAATCATGGAACTCAGTTGATGATATAAAGACAAAATTTGATTAAATATGGATGGCCTTTTAAATCACTATCAACAAGAACTGTTTAATTAAATGTTTTACCAAAATGAATAACATTTAAAATATTGATAACTTATAGATAATTCCACTCTAAAACACAATTTTAGTGGTTTGGAATTTTTGCTCTGTTTTTTGTATTTTTTATACAATAAAATTAAATTCTTTCACAGCTCACTGCAGTGCTAAACTTTGCTGTGCGTATGACCTCTGATCTTGAGGCAGGCATTGTCTCTGTTGAGAGGATTAAGGAGTACACAGAAGTTCCTCAGGTAATTATATTTTTTATATATTAATCTTTTGAAGATTACATTTAAATACAGGACTCATTATTAAAATATAGGTCACATGTCTCAACAGGACTCATGTTTTATAATATTGCTGAAGTACTAAAACAGTCAAAATATTCCCTCGTGTAGTAAAACTATCCCTCTACTGACCAGTTTTGAAGAAATAAAAACATTTTCTCATATATGTTTCTGTATGTGTATCACATCTTTTTCCAAATAAAAATTTTGTTGTTTTAAATGGTATTGTGCATAAGAAGTAAAAGATAAATATGTTAGTTGCTAATTTGCTATACTCTTTCCCTTTACATTTCCATCTGGACTGTCTCAGTAATTACACAGATTGCATATTTTTCTGTTGGTTTCATTCTTGCTATTCATCCAATTCTGTACATCTTGTTTTCATTATTTTAGTTAATACGAGGAGATACAAATGTACCATCCTAATGTAAAGACTGAACAATAACTGTGTACAGTCCAGTTTTTACAATGAACTTGAAATAAGAAATGGTGGAGAGTAAGATTTTGGGATGTAATGTATTACAGGGTTTGTACAAGGCTTTCTGTAACAATAAACTCAAGGCTTAGTAGTAAAGTAAGTACGGTAGCCTTTAATAGTTGGTTAACCCATTGACATATTAATACTTCTAGACCTGATGTCCATAGACAAATTTAATTTAAACTGTCAAAGAAGGCATAGAAGATTGAAGGAAGAATCTTGGAGCATTGGAAAAAGATTTTAATTTACTATCACTGGTAAATGAATACAAAATTTCCAATATTAGTTTTATAATGTATGTTATTTTAAAAGATAAATCTTGGAAATTTTCAAACTGGCCTAGATAAAAATATGTACGAGGGCTGTTCAGAAAGTAACCTCCGGTCGATTGAAAAAAATACACCAAGTTAAGTAAAAATATTTTAATATATACATCTTACAACTACATCTTTGCACTATTTTTCGACATAGTCTCCATCACGATTGAGGCACTTATCGTATCTCTTCACAAGCTTTGAAATTCCTTCTGCATAAAAATCACCCGCCTGTGCCTTGAGCCAGCCTGTGACCGCATCTTTGAGCTCTTCGTCGTCATCAAACCGCTGGGACCCGAGCCATTTCTTCATATGCATGAAGAGGTGATAGTCGCTTGGCACCAGATCTGGGCTGTAAGGTGGATGGTTGAAAACGTCCCACTTGAAGGACTTAAGAAGGGCTGTTGTTCTGCAAGCAGAGTGAGGACGGGCGTTATCGTGCAAAAAAACGATACCGGAAGTCAGCATACCACGGCGTTTGTTCTGTATAGCCCGTCGTAATGTTTTTAGTGTTTCACAGTACACGTCTTGATTAATGGTCGTCCCACGTTCCATGAATTCAACCAACAACACCCCTTTGGCATCCCAAAACACCGTTGCCATCAGTTTTCTGGCAGAAAAATCTTGCCGGGCTTTTTTTGGTTTGGTAGGCGAATCTGAATGTGCCCACATCTTTGATTGTTCTTTTGTCTCAGGGTTTACGTACTTAATCCAGGTTTCGTCACCGGTCACGATTCTGTTTAACAATGATTCTCCTTCGTCCGCATAACGTGACAGAAAGTCTAATGCAGAGGCCATTCTTTGAGTTTTGTGGTGGTCGGTAAGAATTTTGGGCACCCATCGTGCACATAACTTACGGTAACCCAATCTTGCTGTCACTATCTCGTACAAAAGAGTCTTAGAAATCTGTGGAAAATCAGTAGACAACTCCGCCATTGTGAAACGTCGATTTTCACGAACTTTTGCATCAACTGTCTGAACGAGTTCGTCAGTCACCAAGGATGGTCTACCACTCCTCTCTTCATCATGAACGTTTTCTCGTCCACTTTTAAATAAACGTACCCATTCATGGACAACTCCTTCACTCATAACTTGTGGTCCGTACACGGCACAAAGCTCACGATGAATAGCTGCTGCAGAGTATCCTTTGGCTGTAAAAAACCGTATAACAGCACGCACTTCACATTTGGCGGTATTTTCTATTGCAGCACACATTTCAAACTGCCACAAAAACTAAACTAGCGCAGGTACGATGTTCACTCGACTACAGCTTGATGCCGACTGACCTGCTTAGTGCGTGAATGCACAGATGGCGCGCTACTCCCCTCCACTACCCGCACTGTGACCAACCGGAGGTTACTTTCTGAACAGCCCTCGTATAAATCATGTTTACAAACTAATTTACCAGTCTTATTCCATAAAACTTACTAACTTAACTTACTATGCACTTGACTTTATCAACATCTCTTTCAAGGATTTAAGCTCCTTGAAACTCTTAGTACTTTAAGGCAGGCTGAGAATAGAGATTAAGAAAACATGTAATCTAAATAACTCAAATAGGTCAAAACTATGTTTTGGTCATGTTTAAAAAAAATGTATCTCTATTTATCAAGGGTAACGTAATTCTATCCTAAAAGTCAGCTTGGTAATATTTGACTAGTCTAAGGAAGAGCATTTTTATGTTTAAATACCATTTGATCCTGTTTACTCTTGGTTATCAATTGGTCATTCAGTTGATATGATGTGTAGGAAGCAGCATGGGAAGTACATCCTAAACCACACCCAGGTTGGCCCAGCCAGGGTACTGTACAGTTTAAAGATTACCAAGTAAGGTATAGGGAAGGACTGGAATTGGTTCTTAGAGGCATCTCCTTTGCAGTCAATGGCGGAGAAAAGGTAAGCAACTACTACAAGCTAGTTACTTTTGGTTGGGCAGAATGAATAAAATAATAAAATTGGCTTAAATGCATGTCTTTATTAGTATTGGTTTTCTATGTGTAATAATAATAATAATAGTTACTTTGTAAATATATAGTACCCTAGTAAGTTCAGTGAAATAGTTAAAATCCCCTTTTATAATTCTGTTTGTATACAGTTTATTATATGAAAATATATTCTAAGACTGTTATTCCAGATCGGCATAGTTGGTCGCACTGGAGCCGGCAAATCCTCTCTCACTCTGTGTCTGTTCCGGATACTGGAAGCTGCTGGAGGACATATTTACATTGATGGTCTAGACATCTCCAAGATTGGACTAGGAGACCTCAGGTCCAAGCTTACCATCATTCCTCAGGTGAGAATATTACAGCTGGCGTAGTTGGTCACAGTGGGACTGATAAGTTTTCTTTCACTCTGTTTGTTTTGTATACTGGAAGCTGCTGCAAGACATATTTACATTGATGGTCTGGACATCTCCAAGATTGAATTGGGATCTCAGGTCCAAGTTTACAATCATTCTATCACAAGTGTAAGAAAAGAAAGGATGATGTAAGGTGAAATGAAAAGTTTGTTCAGTTCAATTTCCTCTTCATAAGTGATTATTATAGACAGTTACCTGTGACTGTGATTGAAGGTGACAACTTACCTTTAACTCTGAGCATATTTCATATACTAGATGCTGCTGAAATTTACATTTCTCGTGATTATCTTGGAAAGTGTTTACAAACATGTCAAACAACACACTTAAGTATTTCATTCTTGACCCTCAAGACTGTTTTAGATACTTGGGTTTTAACTAGACTGGTAGTATCAGTCAGATTTTCCCACTACCCAATGGAATCACATCAATGAGATATAGAGGTGAGTTGTAGCCTCAGTTTAAAAACCTTGTTAATGGTATTTAATTACATTTACAAAGGCACCATTTTAGTTTCTCATGTCTGACTTTTTGCTTGAATCAGCTGCCAAATAAACAGATTTTAATATATTATACTATTCTTAAATTGCTTCACTGCCAGTCTGAACAGCAAAATTAATTTATGTATCATGTAATAAAATTTAGACTCCATGTAGAGAAAAAGTAGACTCCATTTTGTGCGAAAAAAGTCACAGATTTGGAGGTGAGATCAAAGTATTTGGTTTGACTAACTCAACGGTATAAGACTTAGTGTAATGTGCAAGTAGTCCGATGGATTAATTTAATTCACATAATGTTAACCCAGGATCCAGTTCTGTTTTCTGGCTCTCTGCGTATGAACCTGGACCCATTTGAAGTGCACAGTGACACAGACCTGTGGCAAGCACTGCAACTCGCACATCTCGATGAGTTTACTCTCTCCCCACACACAGAAGCTTCACCATTTGATCACTGAGGGTGGAGAGAACCTGAGGTACATTAATATTTTCATACCTCATAATTTGAAAATATTTGTTTAAAATATTAAAGGCTTATTTTTTTTCAACAATTTATTTTGGGTCTAGTAGATAAAATATGTAGTGGTGTGGACTCGTTCTATCTAATGATAAATCTCGTTGAAAACTAGGCTCATGTTACAATAAATAAAGTTTGTATTCCAAGTATATATAAATATTTATTTTAGTTTTTTTTATGTTGGGGCTGTAAAAACAAAACTTACAAACATACATCTGTATTAGATATTGATTAATATAAATGACTTCCTTAGTTAAACTATTTTGATTAGTTTAGGTCATACAAGCAAGATTCTGTTTGAATCTAATTCTGTCATATTTGAATAGTTATATTTTTTTATAAAATAAACTACAGGTATTTCCAAATGCCAGAAAATCATACTCAAAAGTGGGGACAACAGCAGTTTTATGAGTAATAAAAAAAATTTAGATTAGGATGAGTGTGGTAGTTAAGAACTTTTTCATAGGTATAAAAAATTAAAACACAGCTATTACTTATTGTGATTGAAAAATTTATAGCTTATACTAGCAGTTGCCCATGGCTTCGCACGCAATTTCCCGTTGAAACACACAGTACACTATATTCACGTATTCTTTTTTATCACATTCTAAACATTGCTGAGATAATTGATAGTCGTTCCTTCGTGAACCTCTTGGGCACATTATGAAGGTATGAACCATATTTCCTGCCTCTATCTTTCATGGATTTTGCTAGGTGTTGATAAGTTATTCAGAACAATTAATTTATATGGATGAATCTCGATAAACTAATTAGGTTATAAAGAATCAAATTCGGTGTGTTAAAATTAATTTTCTGTCTAAGATATTTCCAGTATTATTGAGGAGTGTGCCTTCAAGAAAATGTATCAAGGAAAACCAATTTCGATCATAAAGTATCTTGTTTCGGCTCTTTTTCATTTACCTTCAATCTAACCAAATTCGATTACCTTATGTGCAAACATTTACAGATTTTGTACAATGAGTTTGTTTTCATAATAGTGTTTAATAGTATTTTCATTGCATTAGATAGTTTATTGATCATTGGTGCAATCTAAATTTAAAATTAGGCAATGACGTTTTCTATGCAACCAGCATTACACTACTGATCAAGCACTTTACAATAACAATTTTTTAAATTTTAAATGTAAACAAATGTTTCTGCCTCTTTGATGAACTTCAGCTGAAAGTATTAACAGCTGTTAAGTATCAGTTCGCTTTGTATTACGTGTCGTAACGCAGTCTGTCGGATACAATGTAAAACACTCCAACATCAACAACAGTATTTATAATTAAAAAATTAATTAAATAAAACTATTTAAATTGGACTAAATTGTGAATCTGAACCATTCTCGAATCCCCTTCAATACATACACAAAATTTCGTCAAAATCGATCCAGTTGTTTAGGAGGAGTTCAGTCACATATACGCGAACACAAGAAATATATATATATATAGAGAGACTAGCAGTTACCCGCGGCTTTGCATGCATTTTCCTGTTGAAAACTCGGACAATATATTTTTATCTATGACATAAAAACACTCATCGATAGTCACTCAAAGCTATTCCAATCTCCTGATCCATTTTAGATTTAAGTTTAAAGAACAGTGTTTTGGGGTCCTGAAGTCATAAAGTAAGTGAAACAGTTTTTATAAGATTCGTATTCCCTCCAACATTTCATGATAATTTATTGAAGTGCTCCGACGATTTCAGTAACAATAAGATTTAGCCTTTTTATCCCAATGACGAAAGTGTATCATCCAACTAAAAAGTTGCTGCGGTCAATATCAGTTTGTTCTGGTCGTTTAAGTTCACCCCCGGTCTAATCTATTTACAGTTCCACAATTGATTTTGCTGTTGCACTAACCAAAACAATAGTCTCATATGTTGGTTTCGGAGCCTATAAATAGCATTTCCATGGCATTAGATGGATTATTGATCATTGGCGCGATCAAAATTTAAAATTAGATAATAACTTCGTCTCTGCAATCTTCAATACACTACTAATCAAGCAGTTTACAGTAATTTAATAGTTACTAAAACTTCAATGTATGAGGAATAAGTTCACTTAATTGATTGAGGGCTATTACTCTTGTTTTACTCTATTATTCTTATGTTGTAGTGTTGGACAACGTCAGTTGGTATGCCTGGCTCGAGCTCTGTTGCGAAAGACACAGATTTTAATTTTAGATGAGGCTACAGCTGCAGTAGACTTAGAGACTGATGACTTGATACAGCAGACAATAACGCAGAGAGTTTAAAAAATGTACAGTGCTCATAATAGCTCACAGACTCAACACCATCATGGACTCTGACAGGTGAGTATCTGGTATACACGAGCTCCTCCCATGTGTGTTCAATGGGGCGATCATGCCAGGTGGTGAGAAAGAGTGGGGGCAGAGCCGAGCAGTACCGATAAATCCCGAACATTCCTGACAAACCCTGTACATGCGGCTGATAGCGACCTCAGTTCGGAACGGTTCTGATTTCTATTATCTTACAAATTAATGATTCGTTTTATATCCGAATTAATGAGTCGTTTTATATCCGAACATATCTGCAAAACATAGAAATTATATCGAATTAATTATATTAATATTGAACTTTCTTTATAACTCCAAAGATACTTTACAAAATGTGAGATGGTGCACAACGAATAAAATGTCATAATCTAGAATAGAATAGAAAAATTATTTATTTTCTTGAAAATATGTACAATAGTAAAATTATATAAACATCATTTATACCTTAAGCACAAAACACAAACATTGCTCCTTAGTTGTAGACACAATTGACATGAGAATAAAAATAAAACAATGTTACTTTTTGTTAAAGAAATATGAACATGTCTTTTTTTATTTTAATACAGCTAGGGTACATCAATAAACAAAATTCAAGAAAACAAAATAGGACCTCAAAAGGCAAGGAACTGCCTGTGTAGAGGCTCCAACTTTCTTAAAAAAACAAAAGAAAACAACACTCAAGCAAATGAAATTAACAAATAAATTCAAATACGATAAATCTTCCCATTTAAACTAAGCTTTAATAAAACAAATTTGAATAAAAAACACACTATATAATTTTCAAAGTCTAAAGCTAATTCAGTAGGCTACATAAAATGCCATAAATATAAATTATAACCATATCCAGTTATCTTTTTGTGATATTGGAATATATTCAAATTAATAGGACAAAAGCAACATATTATAATGTGCAGTCCTTAATTGGTAGTAAATAAATTAATAATTACTTAACCAAAAACATAATTATAGAAATATGACAAAATCAATGACAACTACCTGACTTAAATACCTAACATAGCACGTGACATCATTAATAAATACAAAATTGTCCTAATTATATTATATTACTGTACAGATTTATGATACAATTACACAAATTTATATAATTTATTGAAGTCTGCCATTGTCACTCAGAAGGCTTAAGTCTAGGCAAATCTCCAACTTTTTCTCCTCTGTGAGGCTTCTCTGCGAGGATTTTTTTTTCTTTTTCGTGGAAACATAACTCCTTTGTTTGGTAATATTGGTATTACCTGGTTGCCTTCTGTTACACTCTTCTTCCTAAAACATAAATTCGATAAATTTGACAGAATTTTCCATGGCATAGTTTTGAGCTACTATTACTTGTTTTAAATTTAATTCAATTTAAAATTTTACTACTAAACAATAAATAGTGGTTTAATTAAAACTGGTCATAAAGTGATTGGACTTAACCTTAACTGGTATCTGCGCAGTAGTGGCCATTGCCTCTAATGTAGTTAACATTTGTGTGAATAGTGTGATAAGTGTCATGTGTCGTCTGGCGTACGCGATTATAATGCTGATCTGATCTATAGTACATGGCAATTATCGAATAATTTCTAACTAATAGTAATGTAACCTACAAATTATATTTATTTGATTAAGGCAGTTGGAAAATGCAATGAACCAAATATAATGTTACGAAACAATTTTATTGGTTTACATTTTAATACAAAAGATGCAATTAAAAAACTCAACTTAATTGTTGATTTTGTGTTTGGAGACCCTGAAGATAATTCTTTAACTACTATGCTAAGTAGGGGTCTTTTTTAATCCTCCTGGATGTTTAATCCACCCTCGAATGTTTTTATAGCTACGCCACTGAATGTAACGAAGTTACTTTGTTACATTAGACTTCCTTACGTCTTTTTTGGTATTTCGATACTCCGTTGTATTGGTTTATTTGTATGTAGACAAGAGTAATTGCCTGCCATTAATTACGTTGTAAAAATCACGGTTCAATGAAAAAAGTTTAATTGCGCTGCATCCTGCAGCATCCAGCTTTGAAAATGTAATATATATATATATGTTGTTGTACCAAATTACTGAAATGTGTTTAATTCAGAGTAGAAGCTAAAAACACAGTGGTACATTTTAAGAGGCTTGTCACATTGATTGCCTGCAATTTAATTGTGCTGCATCCTGCAACATCCAGCTTTGAAAATGTAATTTAAATATATGTATACTGTACTAAACTACGGAAAGGGGTTTGAAAATACAGTGATACATTTTAATAGGTTTACCAGGTACTGAACTAAATTAAATTCAGAGGAGTACAGAGCGAGAACGCGCGGACTGCTCATTCCACTATTCTAATACGCGGGCTATCTCTAGTTGGCAGGAGGGGCCCCTCCATCCCCACTCTTTCTCACCACCTGGCATGATCGCCCCATTGAAACACACACGGGAGAAGCTCGTTCTGGTATACCTAGATTGTAGATGTCTTGGATATAAAAAACAATATGCAGAGAGTTCCAGAACTGTACAGTGCTTACAATAACTTACTGGCAAATTGACAAATTTCTGTATTTACTCTTTCTCAAGAAAAGTATTGTATCAAACATTATTTACAGGAACTAAAACAAAACTAAGTAGGTGAGAAAGTTAATCTCAAACGTGCACCCCTTGCTCTCTCAAAAGATTCTTCAAGACTGTAGATGGTTTCAGACATATGACAATTCTGCAGTCTTCTCCTCAAAACGATAGAATTACCATTTTTTATTTCAGGTGGTAGCATGTTGTACAGCCTTGCACCTACATAGGAAGGCTTCATGGTGAAAAGACTTGTTATGTGAGTGGGAAGTACAAATCATTTGTATATATAGTGTTGCAGTCATGGACATTAGAATTCTTTGACAAACCAAAACCGACAGCATAGAGGATGGTCACTACTATATATACCTATGGCACTGTCATCATCCCCAACTCTTTGAAGGTATCTGCAGCTGTCACGATGTTGCCCTCTTTTACCATTAGTATCATTTTTATAGTACTTGTTAACAGAGGAAGTTCCCAAAGAAACGAATACGTACCTTATATGGGATTGGAATAGAAAAAAAATAGGTTTTTATTGCTAGGAGATTAGTGCTGATTGCCTTGACTCTTTTTATAACAAAAAAATGAGGAGTTAAGTTTTTGACTTAGGCAGTTAAGATGGCCGTTCAAGGAGAGTCGTTTGTCTAAGACTGATCTGAACCTAAGTGATAATTGGATGTCACAGTTTGTACGTCAGGCAGTCCGGATATTTTTCTTTTGAGATGCCCCATTGTCAGTTATTTTGATTTGTCTTCATTGTGTACTAGGTAATTGTTTAGGCAATATCCATGTGCCATATTTATAGCAATGTAATTCAATATCCCCAGTGCTCCAACCGATCTGTTTGTTGTTGATGATGAGAGCAGTGTCATCAGCATACATGATTAGATGACAAAAAGCTTAAGGTATTTTCTAAGGTATTCAGTGTATAGCACAAAGCACTAGACCCAGTACTGAATCCTGAGAAATGCCTCTATTTATCTTCAGAGGTGATGACCTGGTAGTTTTTGTTAGGCTGCTCTTTAATTGCTTCAGCTCCACCATCTGCGTACAATCGTACAAGAAACTTAAAATCCAGCTCAGAGCAATGTCTGTGATTCCAAGAGAGGTCAACTTCTCATAGTCAGGCCATGATCAAGGCAATTGAAAGCCTTGCTGAGCTGACAGGTGAGTACCTGGTTTATCTTGCTACTTAGGAGTAAATGACTGATATAACAGATAATACACATAAAGTACTGGAACTGTACAATGCTCTCAATAACTCTTAGGCTGAACATCATAATGGACTCTTACAGGTGAGTGCATTTGGTATAAAATAAAAGTGAATGGCAACATCAGATCATCTGCAGAGAGTTCTGGATCTCGCAGTTTTCACAGTTGCCAACAGCATGATGACAAAAAGCTCTCACAACAGACACAATACTCCTCTACATTCAGACACTTCCGTTCCTCTTTGCAAGTAATGCCAGCAGTGTTGATTATCCATCACAACAGACAGATAATGATTTGCAAATATGTTTTGCTGGCAGAAATGATTCATTGGTCTTTAGTTTGGGCATAAGGAAGATTTTACCCCACGTTATGTTGCTGGATTGGTCACGGTGTAGTTTAATTCTATTTGGGGTACTATCTAGGCAGGCCAAGAAACCTGTAACGTCATTGATTTACAAACTTTCTGGAAGTAGTGGGACACGAACATGACTTTGAAGAGTTTTGTGTGTAAATAAATCTCCAATAAAAAAATTGTTCTGTGGGAAAATATAAGGTGTTGTTGTTAAGCACCCTTCTCAAAATATCGTGCCTGTGTTACGATTCCCTACCATCCTTCCTGCTTGGTAATTTTCTACACAATATTTAGGTTTTGTTTCATCTTTAAGATGACATATTACGTTAAAAGGTGCTTGAATAGTTTTCATAAACATTGCGATATGTTTTACTTTTTTAGCTAATTAGTGACACAGCTAATCTCAGCAGATTCAATTATCGAATCTCGGCAATCATTTCTCTGGTCTGAATCTGTTTTGAAGTTTAAGTGGCTCCAGAAGATTGAAGTTATTACATGTCACTATTATAAATATAGCACATGAAGGAGTTAGTTAAAACTTTTAATTACATGATTGTGTAACTTAAGAACAGTAGGAAACACCATATATAAAAATTATAATAATCAAATTATGTTGAAAGAAGATAGTGTGTAGTTTAAATTTAGTAGAAGAAAATATTTTATAATAAATTGTCCATAATTTGTAACCTATACTAATTTATATGTGAAGTTTATTAAATAGCATCAATATAATGATTTAATATATACATTTATTGCTTTAGGGTGATTGTGTTGGATGAAGGAAAAGTTAAAGAGTTTGACTCACCTACACATCTACTGAAGCAGCCAGAATCAATCTTTTATGGAATGGCTAAAGATTCTGGTCTCATATAATAGAATATTTCTTTTAGTAAATAATTATTTTATTATTTCGTTAAGCTATTTAAGAAATGTATTGGCTGGTGTTGATATCACTTGTGATTATGTCTTGTATGGATATCCAAGTCCTGTGCTATTGCTGCAAATGATAGTAAGAAGGAATCTCAATCCTAAATTTATCAATTTTACAATAAGCGTTTTGTTATGTTATACATACATTTTTATACTGTGGCTTGTTCATGAAAACATTTTCTCTGTATTTTAGTAAAAGTGAAGTGTAAAAGACAACAAAAATCACTGTTCTGAAAAGTAATATCATAGTCATAAAATTGATTCTTTTTTCCACATCAACATGTGAAGAGAATAGCCTCAATAGCACCAGAACACAATTATGCTTTTATTTGGACTCATTTTCAGTTTATATTGCACAAAAGCCCTCCCACTAGTAATTTCTTAAAACTAAAAATAGAAAGATACAATAGTTAAGGCCATTTTAACAATCTATTGTGTCCACGTCGATGTAGATGGAGCTGTTGGTTGCGCTAAATTAAAACACAAAGACATTAGAAAAATCACCTTATTTGAAATTCAAGACCTGTCCTAATGCAATTTGTAATATACTCATCATCATATGTTGACATTGTAGTAATGTCCTCTGAACTGATCGAAACTATTCATGTTTAATGATTTTTTTTGTTTTCACAATCTCCACTAGATGCTAAAAATTTTAAAAATAGTTATAAAAATAAATTACATAAAAAATTAATTGAAAAAGGCAAACGAATAATCTGTTGATTTATTATGTTAATATAATGGTCTAATCAAAAATATACTGTTGTCTTTTAGAAATTTTTCATTTCATTTCATCTTTTTCCTATTTCTAAAATATTACAACCTGCAATGACTCCCACCCCTTAGTTTTTGATTACTGGGTAAGCTTCGGGAACTGTTTTTTGACTGCAATAAAAACCTTACAGTAAAATAATGATTAATATATTTAATAGATTGTCATGACCTAAGTGCTTGTTTTTGAAGTGCGAGTAACATAGTAGAAACAATGTTCCGTGTACCCCTCTCTCTAAAAAGAAAAAAGCTCTTTTGGTTTGTACACAGGTAAACTTTCTTAGGCTCCTACCAGAAACGCTCAGCATGAAAAAACACAGTTATGTCGAGTATTCTCAATTCATATTTTCAACATTATATTCTTGGGGGCCAAGATCCCTTTCATTTGAAAAGTATTCCGCCATACCTCCCAGACTAAGAAAACCAAGCACCTGTCATGACTGATAGAATTATCTGTTACAAACTCTATATGAATTGAAAAATTAATAAGCATCCCATTGGTAAATTATATTATACTTTTCTTCAACTTTTAGCAGTTTACAGTCAATTGAAAACAAATAATCTTAAGTAAGATAAGATAGTTCTTCAGTTATGAATTATTTTGATTATTGTGATTGTAAACACTAAATGGTGAAGTTTAAAGAATCATATAATAAATTAATATGGGGTTTTATAAAATAGTGTTATTGATTTGGCCACTGGAATGATTTTATCAATAAACCTCTTCCCATTCTTAACCTTTTGCCAATGTTCTCAATTAGAAGCAGATTGGCCCTCTTGAGAGATTCCCTCCTTGATGACTTTAAGTTTTATAAAACTTACTGATACATGGACAATGATGCCTTCGTCGTTCCAAAAACTTGCAGTTTAAGCAAATTAAAAAGGTAATTGTTTAAATTGTTGTTTACCTATTTTATTTACTGAAGCTGTCAGAACAACCAAAGCGACATAGTGGCTCAGCTAAACTATACTAGCTTTTTAAACTGTATAATAAAATAATGTACCTAAGTGAAAGGGGTAACTTTTTTAATCATCTGAAATTCTACTCCCGAAGACACAGGACTGAAGTTGTTTAGTGTTTTTATAAAGCATCATCAGGAAATTTTACTGTTTTAATGGACAAACTTAAAAGAGTCTTTTCAAGTATAGGAAAGATGTGGGTGTAATCAAAATTAAATTGTTATTGCCACCGAATTTAGTTTAAATTATTCTATCAACAAGATGCAGAATGAGGTTCTGGAAAGTTTTTAGTGAATTGAACAGTTTTGGACTCCACATAGCTAATCCATGAATGGTCAGTAGGAGGCCTAGTTGGTACTAGAAATGATGACTATTAAGTCACTTATTAATTCTGACATGATGGACCGACCACCCATTAGAGAAATACAAAAATTTCCCTGTCACAAGCCCAGGCTGTTGAAGGTGCTGTCAAAACATTGTGACAGATTGCCTCGAACAAAGTGATGTGAAATGAAGCTAGAGATGGCTTCATCCGAGCAACGCTGGAAGTCTAAGATCTGTTATGCCCACACTTCTTCCAAGAAATCAGACTTCTAATGTTTTAAGTATTATACCGAAAGATTTAAAAAGATAAATGAAAACACAGTGAAAAATACTTAACTATGTAATATGTTTGTAAAATAAAAAATGTATGACATCTTAGTAAATCTTATAGGAAATACCTACACTCAACAATTAGATGGTTGGTATGGTAGGGTGTGGGTGGAACTTGAAGTTGCAAACACCTCCATGTGGTGATTTCTGGGTCATTTTTGTTTCTGCAAAATGGGCGTATAATAGTTGCACAGAAGATAATTGCTGTTATTTCCTAAGGTAAATTGTCGTGGGTTCATGAAACATTTAACAATTTGATTATTTTAGAAATTTATTTGGGTTAATTAAACCATAAACAAAACACGGCAAACTAAAGCGTGCTTATTTCTTAAAGCATTGAATAGTAAGAAAAAAAATACAAAATATAGACAGATTTTCACAAATGTTTATAAAATTCCCAAGTTCAATTCATGACCAAAAGATGTTAACAAGATTTTAGTATTTATTTTTTTTTTATCACTTTTTATTCTCAAACGCAATTGGCAACTTTGCCGAACTAAAGTGTTTATAAAA